>NC_084743.1:5201058-5216058 GCF_033978785.1 Entelurus aequoreus
TGTCGCAGTGTTAATTTTAGTTCCACCATTAAAATGACTCATAGGAAGTCAAAGTGTCCACAGGAAGTGCCTTCAAATGATCTCTTCACACTTATCTGTGCAAGTCCACACACACACACACACACACACACACACACACATACACACACACACACACACACACACACACACACACACACACACACACACACACACACACACACACACACACTAATGTCCAGTGTGGAGCAGGTAGACAGCTCCCCCTGATGGCAAGACCACCAACAAGCACCCTCTGCAGGTCGTTATTTGGCCACAATTTACACTGTCCTTTCTCTCACACACACACACACACACACACAAACACACACACACACACACACACACACACACACACACATACTTTACCATGCACCCAAGCTGGTAGCGCTGATGTTCTTTTTCATCACTCTATATAAGACAACTTAGAGCTGCCCTTAGTAGAGAGAGAGGTGTGTGTGTGTGTGTGTGTGTGTGTGTGTGTGTGTGTGTGTGTGTGTGTGTGTGTGTGTGTGTGTGTGTGTGTGTGTGTGTGTGTGTGTGTGTGTGTGTGTGTGTGTGTGTGTGTGTGTGTGTGTGTGTGTGTGTGTGTGTGTGGAGAAGAGAACATTAAGGGCCAAAAGAAAAAACTTGGCCCTTAAAGGCCTACTGAAAGCCACTACTAGCGACCACGCAGTCTGATAGTTTATATATCAATGATGAAATCTTAACATTGCAACACATGCCAATACGGCCGGGTTAACTTATAAAGTGACATTTTAAATTCCCGGGAAATATCCGGCTGAAACATCGCGGTATGATGACGTATGCGCGTGACGAAGTCCGAGTAACGGAAGTTATGGTACCCCGTAGAATCCTATACAAAAAGCTGTTTTCATTTCATAATTCCACAGTATTCTGGACATCTTTTGCAATTTTTTTAATGAACAATGAAGGCTGCAAAGAAGACAGTTGTAGGTGGGATCAGTGTATTAGCAGCGGACTACAGCAACACAACCAGGAGGACTTTGTTAGAGCGCTAGCCGCGCTAGCCGCCGACTTCACCTTGACTTCCTACGTCTCCGGGCCGCCAAACGCATCGGGTGAAGTCCTTCGTCCTTCTGCCGATCGCTGGAACGCAGGTGAGCACGGGTGTTGATGAGCAAATGAGGGCTGGCTGGCGTAGGTGGAGAGCTAATGTTTTTAGCATAGCTCTGTGCAGTCTGGTTGCTAAGTTAGCTTCAATGGCGTCGTTAGCACAGCATTGTTAACCTTCGCCAGGCTGGAAAGCATTAACCGTGTATTTACATGTCCACGGTTTAATAGTATTGATGATTTTCTATCTATACTTCCAGTCAGGGGTTTATTTCTTTTGTTTCTATAAGCAGTTAAAGCAAGATGCTATCACGTTAGCTCGTAGCTAAAGCATTTCGCCGATGTATTGTCGTGGAGATAAAAGGCACTTAATGTCCATTTCGCGTTCTCTACTCTCATTTTCAAGAGGATAAAGTATCCGAGGTGGTTTAAAATACAAATCTTTGATCCACAATAGAAAAAGGAGAGTGTGGAATCCAATGAGCCAGCTTGTACCTAAGTTACGGTCAGAGCGAAAAAAGATACGTCCATTACTGCCTCTCAAGTCCTTCACTGTAACGTTCCTCATCTACGAATCTTTCATCCTGGCTCAAATTAATGGGGTAATCATCACTTTCTCGGTCCGAATCTCTCTCGCTCCATTGTAAACAACGGGGAATTGTGAGGAATACTAGCTCCTGTGACGTCACGCTACTTCCGCTACAGGCAAGGCTTTTTTTTATCAGCGAGCAAAAGTTGCGAACTTTATCGTCGATTTTCTCTACTAAATCCTTTCAGCAAAAATATGGCAATATCGCGAAATGATCAAGTATGACACATAGAATTGATCTGCTATTCCCGTTTAAATAAAAAAAAATAATTTCAGTAGGCCTTTAAGTCAGTGTTTTTTACCATAAGGCCGTGGTCCATTGTTGGGCTAGCGCAGAGCTGGGCAAATGAAGGCCCGGGGGCCACATGCAGCCCGTTAAGCTTTTTAATGTGGCCCGCCGGACATTCCCAAAGAATGTTTTTAGATGTTTAAGATGTAAAGTGTAGCTGCCATTATGATGTGCGGGGATCTTTTCTAATGACTGTAAGTCTTCAACTATACTAAGTCTTACAATGCTTGGATTCTGCACTTTTGCATGATATTTTTGTGGCTAGTGTTGTCCTGATACCAATATTATTTCGATACTTTTCGATACTTTTCGGTATTTTTCTAAATAAAGGGGACCAGAAAAAATTGCATTATTGGCTTTATTTTAACAAAAAATCTTAGGGTCTACCTGGTTGATCCTGCCAGTAGAATATGCTTGTCTCAGAGATTAAGTCATGCAAGTGCAAACCAGTTTGACAGTGAAACTGCGTTTGGCTCATTAAAGGCCTACTGAAATGAAATTTTTTAATTTAAACGGGAATAGCAGATCCATTCTATGTGTCATACTTGATCATTTTGCGATATTGCCATATTTTTGCTGAAAGGATTTAGTAGAGAAAATCGACGATAAAGTTCGCAACTTTTGGTCTCTGATAAAAAAAAGCCTTGCCTGTACCGGAAGTAGCGTGACGTTGTCAGTTGTTCACTCCCTCATATTTTCCTAATGTTTTCAACGCAGCTAGAGCTATTCGGACCATTACCCCATTAATTTGAGCGAGGATGAAAGATTCGTGGACGAGGAACTTTAGAGTGACGGACTAGAATGCAGTGAAATACATATTTTTTTTCGCTCTGACCGTAACTTAGGTACAAGCTGGCTCATTGGATTCCACACTCTCTCCTTTTTCTATTGTGGATCACGGATTTGTATTTTAAACCACCTGGGATACTATATCCTCTTGAAAATGAGAGTCGAGCACGCGAAATGGACATTCAGTGCCTTTTATCTCCACGACAATACATCGGCGAAACGCTTTAGCTACGAGCTAACGTGATAGCATCGTGCTTTAACTGCATATAGAAACAAGAAAAATAAACCCGACTGGAAGGATAGATAGAAAATCAACAATACTATTAAACCGTGGACATGTAAATACACGGTTAATGCTTTCCAGCCTGGCGAAGGTTAACAATGCTGTGCTAACGACGCCATTGAAGCTAACTTAGCAACCGGACTGCACAGAGCTATGCTAAAAACATTAGCTCTCCACCTACGCCAGCCAGCCCTCATCTGCTCATCAACACCCGTGCTCACCTGCGTTCCAGCGATCAGCGGAAGGACGAAGGACTTCACCCGATGCGTTTGGCGGCCCGGAGACGTAGGAAGTCAAGGTGAGGTCGGCGGCTAGCGCGTCTGCTCTCCAACAAAGTCCTCCTGGTTGTGTTGCTGTAGTCCGCTGCTAATACACCGATCCCACCTACAACTGTCTTCTTTGCAGCCTTCATTGTTTATTAAACAAATTGCAAAAGATGTCCAGAATACTGTGGAATTATGAAATGAAAACAGAGCTTTTTGTATAGGATTCTACGGGGTACCATAACTTCCGTTAAACTGACTACGTCACGCGCATACGTCATCGTACCGCGACGTTTCAGCCGGATATTTCCCGGGAAATTTTAAATGTCACTTTATAAGTTAATCCGGCCGTATTGGCATGTGTTGCAATGTTAAGATTTCATCATTGATATATAAACTATCAGACTGCGTGGTCGCTAGTAGTGGCTTTCAGTAGGCCTTTAAATCAGTTATGGTTCCTTTGATCACTCCACCGTTACTTGGATAACTGTGGCAATTCTAGAGCTAGTACATGCATACGAGCGCTGACCCTGGACGGGGATGCGTGCATTTATCAGACCGAAAACCCACTCGGGGGGACGCTCCGGCTGCTTTGGTGACTCTAGATAACCTCAAGAAGAAGTCAGCTGGGTGATGCAATAGCAAGAACACCATCATGAACACAACTAATTCTAGAAACATGACCTATAAAGTCAGCTGGATGATGCAATAGCAAGAACACCATCATGAACACAACTAATTCTAGAAACATGACCTATAAAGTCAGCTGGATGATGCAATAGCAAGAACACCATCATGAACACAACTAATTCTAGAAACATGACCTATAAAGTCAGCTAGATGATGCAATAGCAAGAACACCATCATGAACAACTAATTCTAGAAGGATTCTGTCAATTGGCACAATGTCGGCCTTCAGGGCTGCCAGCTGCTCTGCTGTGGAGCGTACGTACAGTCCATACTGTACATTGTTACCATGGCAACCAAACACACACACGTGGCATATGAGCCCCTAAAGCCAGGTGCAGCCAAAAGGGAAACAGCTTGCCAACAAACACCCTTGGAGGGATTTATGGAATCATGTTCTCATTTCTTCTGCACCAACACCTCAGTGGAAAATCTAAGTGGTTATTTTTGTCCTCAATGATAGATACTGGACATGTTCTACTGGACTTAGCAACATTAACAACAATCTAAGTCGTATTATTTTTGTCCTGAATGATAGATACTGGACATGTTCTACTGGACATAACAACATTAACAACAATCTAAGTCGTATTATTGTCCTCAATGATAGATACTGGACATGTTCTACTGGACATAACAATAACAACAACAATCTAAGTCGTATTATTTTTGTCCTGAATGATAGATGGTCCAAGAAGAAAATACTGGCCAAGTTCTACTGGACTTAGCAACATTACTCAGCCTCATTTGTGCACACTTGACTTGCAGCACAACATCAACTTTTACTTTGTTTTCTTTTTGCTGCTTCTTGTTTGGTGTCCATTGTTTTGTCCCGCCCCCTTCTGTGTCCACCAATCACAGCCTCGCTATTGTGGAACCTCTACTGTACTACTTCCAGGCTGCTGTTTATGTACGCAAGAAGAAACACTAAAGTCATCAACCAACAAAATTGTACGAGGGGAACTTTGGTGGTTTTAGTCATACTCAGCATGTCTTTTGTAAAAGGGAATAACTTTGTGTTATTGTATGTTGGATATACATTTGAGGAGGAGAAGGAAAAGAGGAAAAAGAACAATAAGAGAATGAGGCAGAAAAAGAACAACAAACAAAAACAAGAGGAACAAAGAAGAAGAAAAGAAGAACAAAAAAAAAGAAGAACAAGAACAAACAAAAAAAACTAAACAAAGAAGAACAAGAAGAACAAAAGAACAAAAAACAAACAGAAGAACAACAATACAAGAAAAACAAAAGGAAAATAAGAAGAACACAAACAACAACGAAAACAAGGGGAACAAAAAGAACAAGAACACAAACATTCACAAAAAAAGAATAACACAAACAAGAACAAAAGAAGAACACAAACAACAACAAAAACAAGAGGTAAAAAAACTAAAGAACAAAAACAAAAAGAGAACAAGAAGAAAATAAAAAATAAGAAGAATGAGAATACAAACAAGAACAAGAGGAACAAAAATAAAAACAAGAAGAACAAAAAGAAAAAGAAGAACACAAACAACAACAAAAACAGGACAAACAAAGAAAAACAAGAAGAACAAAAAGAAAAAGAAGAACACAAACAAGAACAAAAGCAATGGGAACAAAAAGAAGAACAAGAACACAAACAAGAACAAAAAAAGAAGAACACAAACAAAAACAAAAGGAATAAAAGGAGAACAAGAAGAACAAAAACAAGAAAAAAACAACAGGAACAAAAAACAAAAAGAAGAACACACAGAAGAATCAAACCTAATAAGAAGAACAATAAAACAAAGAACAACAAAAAGTACAACAAAAAGAAGAAGAAGAAGAGAACCCAGAAGAACACAAATAAAAACAACAAGAACACAAACAAGAACAACAAAAGGAAAAAACAATAAGAAAAGATCACAGAATAACAACAAATAAAAAGAAGAACAAGAACAAAAAAACAATAAGAACCAAAAGAAGATCAAAAAGAAGGACAATAATAATGTTCTCCATCAATGAGAGTGAAACAACAAAAGTTGAGGATCTTTTAGGGCTGACAAATAACATTTTAATTCACTTTAATCCTAGCACACGGGACAATAGATGTGTCCTAGCACACGGGACAATAGATGTGTCCTAGACACTGGAAAATAGGTGTGTCCTAGAACACGGGAAAATAGGTGTGTTGTAGAACACGGGACAATAGATGTGTCCTAGCACACGGGACAATAGATGTGTCCTAGAACACGGGACAATATGTGTGTCCTACAACACGGGACAATAGATGTGTCCTAGAACACGGGAAAATAGGTGTGTCCTAGAACATGGGACAAAAAGTGTGTCCTAGAACACGGGACAAAAGGTGTGTCCTAGAACACGGGACAAAAGGTGTGTCCTGGAACACGGGACAATAGGTGTGTCTAGAACACGGGAAAAGGTGTGTCTAGAACACGGGACAATAAGTGTGTCCTAGAACACGGGACAATAGGTGTGTGCTAGAACACGGGACAATATATGTGTTGTACAACAAGGGACAATAGATGTGTGCTAGAACACGGGACAATAGGTGTGTGCTAGAACACAGGACAATAGGTGTGTTGTAGAACACAGGACAATAGATGTGTGCTAGAACACAGGACAATAGGTGTGTTGTAGAACACGGGACAATAGATGTGTGCTAGAACACGGGACAATAGGTGTGTGCTAGAACACAGGACAATAGGTGTGTGCTAGAACATGGGACAATAGATGTGTCCTAGAACACAGGACAATAGATGTGTGCTAGAAACACGGGACAATAGGTGTGTGCTAGAACACGGGACAATAGATGTGTTGTAGAACACGGGACAATAGATGTCTGATAGAACACAGGACAATAGATGTGTGCTAGAACACTGGACAATAGATGTGTGCTAGAACACGGGACAATAGATGTGTTGTAGAACACAGGACAATAGATGTGTCCTAGAACACAGGACAATAGATGTGTGCTAGAACACGGGACAATAGATGTGTCCTACAACATGGGACAATAGATGTCTGCTAGAACACAGGACAATGGATGTGTGCTAGAACACAGGACAATAGATGTGTGCTAGAACACGGGCAATAGATGTGTGCTACAACACGGGACAATAGATGTGTGCTAGAACACGGGACAATAGATGTGTCCTAGAACACAGGACAATAGATGTGTGCTAGAACACGGGACAATAGTTGTGTCCTAGTACACGGGACAATAGATGTGTGCTAGAACACGGGACAATAGGTGTGTTGTAGGACACGGGACAATAGATGTCTGCTAGAACACAGGACAATAGATGTGTCCTAGAACACTGGACAATAGATGTGTCCTAGAACACGGGACAATAGATGTCTGCTAGAACACAGGACAATAGATGTGTGCTAGAACACAGGACAATAGATGTGTCCTAGAACACGGGACAATAGATGTGTGCTAGAACACGGGACAATAGATGTGTCCTAGAACACAGGACAATAGATGTGAGCTAGAACACGGGACAATAGATGTCTGCTAGCACACAGGACAATAGATGTGTGCTAGAACACGGGACAATAGATGTGTGCTAGAACACGGGACAATAGATGTGTTGTAGCACACGGGACAATAGATGTGTCCTAGAACACAGGACAATAGGTGTGTGCTAGAACACGGGACAATAGATGTGTCCTAGAACACGGGACAATAGATGTCTGCTAGAACACAGGACAATAGATGTGTCCTAGAACACGGGACAATAGATGTCTGCTAGAACACGGGACAATAGATGTGTCCTAGAACACAGGACAATAGATGTGAGCTAGAACACGGGACAATAGATGTCTGCTAGAACACAGGACAATAGATGTGTGCTAGAACACGGGACAATAGATGTGTGCTAGAACACGGGACAATAGATGTGTTGTAGCACACGGGACAATAGATGTGTCCTAGAACACAGGACAATAGGTGT
This sequence comes from Entelurus aequoreus, assembly GCF_033978785.1. Lineage (NCBI taxonomy): Eukaryota > Metazoa > Chordata > Actinopteri > Syngnathiformes > Syngnathidae > Entelurus > Entelurus aequoreus. The sequence goes on from NC_084743.1 coordinate 5,208,992, forward strand.
GTGCTAGAACACGGGACAATAGATGTGTCCTAGAACACGGGACAATAGATGTCTGCTAGAACACAGGACAATAGATGTGTGCTAGAACACAGGACAATAGATGTGTGCTAGAACACGGGACAATAGATGTGTCCTAGAACACGGGACAATAGATGTGTGGTAGAACACGGGACAATAGATGTGTCCTAGAACACAGGACAATAGCTGTGTGCTAGAACACGGGACAATAGATGTGTCCTAGTACACGGGACAATAGATGTGTGCTAGAACACGGGACAATAGATGTGTTGTAGAACACGGGACAATAGATGTCTGCTAGAACACAGGACAATAGCTGTGTGCTAGAACACGGGACAATAGATGTGTCCTAGTACACGGGACAATAGATGTGTGCTAGAACACGGGACAATAGATGTGTTGTAGAACACGGGACAATAGATGTCTGCTAGAACACAGGACAATAGATGTGTGCTAGAACACAGGACAATAGGTGTGTTGTAGAACACGGGACAATAGATGTCTGCTAGAACACAGGACAATAGATGTGTGCTAGAACACAGGACAATAGATGTGTGCTAGAACACGGGACAATAGATGTGTTGTAGAACACGGGACAATAGATGTGTGCTAGAACACGGGACAATAGGTGTGTTGTAGTACACAGGACAATAGGTGTGTTCTAGAACGTTGTAAATGTTACTGTCAACAACAAGAGCAACAAGTGCACAGAACAGGAACACATGTTTGCAGTAAAAGTAGAATTGTGACATCAGCTGTCCCACACACACACACACACGCACGCACGCACACACACACACACACACACACACACACACACGAACACACACACACACACACACACACACACACACACACACACACACGAACACACACACACACACACACACACACACACACACACACAGGTGAGGTTACCTGTAGACCATGCCTGTCTGGCTCCTGATGGAGTCGTGCAGAGTCAAAGAGTGAAAGTTGACAAAGTCCTGCAGGTGTCTCAGCTCCTTCACATTCTTCCTCTTGGGGGTCCACAGCATGACGGGGGGGCAGCCGGGGGTCCGGGGCCCCCCCAGCCTCCCCTGGCCGAGGCCCTGCTGAGCCTGGAGCCCGCTGGGCCTGCGGGGGCCCCTCTGCTTGGGGTTGGGGAGGTCCTGGCAGGTGGCTTTGTACACGTACATCTTCCAGTGCCACGCTCACAACTATGTGACAAATGTGACCCTCTTCTCTTCAATCAATGGTCAGAGGAAGAAATGTGGAAATATAATTCTTACTTTTTTGTTTTCAATCAATGGTCAGAGGAAGAAATGTGGAAATATAATTCTTACTTTTTTGTTTTCAATCAATGATCAATGGAAGAAATGTGGAAATATAATTCTTACTTTTTTGTTTTCAATCAATGGTCAGAGGAAGAAATGTGGAAATATAATTCTTACTTTTTTGTTTTCAATCAATGGTCAGAGGAAGAAATGTGGAAATATAATTCTTACTTTTTTGTTTTCAATCAATGGTCAGAGGAAGAAATGTGGAAATATAATTCTTACTTTTTTGTTTTCAATCAATGGTCAGAGGAAGAAATGTGGAAATATAATTCCAGTGAAGAAAGTCCAGGGTGAATAAAAGTGATCGTCCATCATCAGCACATTTGTTGTTTGTGCTCATGAAGTCTCTCTCTCTCTCTCTCTCTCACACACACACACACACACACACACACACACACACACACACACACACACACACACACACACACACACACACACACACACACACACACACACACACACACACACACACACACACTTTGCCCTCTACACAATCAGTCTGCATGAGACACACACTTTGCTTTTGCTTCCAGTCAGGGAATCTGGGACATTATTCCACACCCCCACCTCTCTCTCTCTCTCTCTCTCTCTCTCTCTCTCTCTCTCTCTCTCTCTCTCTCTCTCTCTCTCTCTCTCTCCCTCTCTCTCTTTCTCTATCTCTCTCTCTCTCCCCCCCCCCATCTCTTTCTGTCTCTCTCTCTCGCCCCCAGATCTCTCTCTCTCTCGCCCCCAGATCTCTATCTCTCTCTCTCTTTCTCTCGCCCCCAGATCTCTATCTCTCTCTCTCTTTCTCTCGCCCCCAGATCTCTATCTCTGGCGCCATCTCTTTCTCTCGCTCTCTCTCTTACCCCCATCTCTCTCTCGCCCCATCTCTCTTTCTCTTTGTCTCGCACCATCTTTCTCTCTCTCGCCTCCATCTCTTCCCCTCTCGCCACCATCTCTCTCTCTCTCTCTTGCCCTCAGGTCTCTATCTCTCGCCCCCATCTCTCTCTCTCTCTTTCCCCCATCTCTCTCTCTCTCCCCCCAACTCACTCTCTCTCGAACCCATCTCTTTCTCCCTCTCGCCCCCATCTCTCTCTCTCTCTTGCCCCCAGTTCTCTATTGCTCGCCCCATCTCTTTCTCTCTCTCGCCCCAATCTCTTTCTCTCTCGCCCCCATCTATCCCTCTCTCTTGCCCCCAAGCTCTCTATTGCTCGCCCCATCTCTTTGTCTCTCTCGCCCCCATCTCTTTCTCTCTCGCCCCATCTCTCTCTCTCTCTTGCCCCCAGCTCTCTATTGCTCGCCCCATCTCTTTGTCTCTCTCGCCCCCAACTCTTTCTCTCTCGCCCCATCTATCCCTCTCTCTTGCCCCCAGCTCTCTATTGCTCGCCCCATCTCTTTGTCTCTCTCGCCCCCATCTCTTTCTCTCTCGCCCCCATCTATCTCTCTCTCTCTTGCCCCCAGCTCTCTATTGCTCGCCCCATCTCTTTCTCTCTCTCGCCCCCATCTCTCTCTCTCTCACCCATCTCTTTCCCTCTCGCCCCCATCTCTCTCTCCTGCCCCCAGCTCTCTATCTCTCACCCCCATCTCTTTCTCTCACTCGCCCCCAACTCTCTCTCTCTCGAACCCACGTCTTTCTCTCTCTCACCCCATCTCTTTCTCTCTCTCCCCATGTCCCTCTCTCGCCCCCATCTCTCTCTCCTGCCCCCAGCTCTCTATCTCTCACCCCCATCTCTTTCTCTCACTCGCCCCCAACTCTCTCTCTCTCGAACCCACGTCTTTCTCTCTCTCGCCCCCATCTCTCTCTCACCCCATCTCTTTCTCTCTCTCTCCCTATGTCCTTCTCTCTCACCCCAACTCTCTCGCTCGTCCCCATCTCTTCTCTCTCTGTCACCCACCCCGTCTCTCTCTCTCTCTCGCCCCATCTCATTCTCTGGCCCCCATCTCTCTCTCACCCCATCTCTCTCTCTTTCTTGCCCCCAGCTCTCTATCTCTCGCCCCCATCTCTTTCTCTCACTCGCCCCCAACTCTCTCTCTCTCGAACCCACGTCTTTCTCTCTCTTGCCCCCATCTCTCTATCACCCCATCTCTCTCTCTCTCTTACCCCCAGCTCTCTATCTCTCGCCCCCATCTCTTTCTCTCACTCGCCCCCATCTCTCTCACCCCATCTCTTTCTCTCTCACCCCAGCTCTCTCGCTCTCTCTCTCGTCCCCATCTCTTCTCTCTCTGTCACCCACCCCGTCTCTCTCTCTCTCTCTCGCCCCATCTCTCTCTCTCTCACCCCATCTCTCTCTCGCCCCCATCTCTTTCTCTCTGTTACTCACCCCCATCTCTTTCTCTCTCTTGCCCCATCTCTCTCTCTCTCTCGCCCCATCTCTCTCTCTCTCTTTCTCGCCCCATCTCTTTCTCTCTCTCTCGCCCCCATCTCTTTCTCTCTCTCTTGCCCCATCTCTCTCTCGCTCTCTCTCTCTCGCCGCATCTCTTTCTCTCTCTCTCGCCCCCATCTCTTTCTCTCTCTCTTGCCCATCTCTCTCTCTCTCTCTCTCGCCCCATCTCTTTCTCTCTCTCTCGCCCCCATCTCTTCCTCTCTGTCACTCACCCCCATCTCTTTCTCTCTCCCTCTCTCGCCCCATCTCTCTATGATGTGTTTCTCTCCCTGCCTCTTTATCCTCTCACCCCTTGTCTTCCCACTTCCCATCCTCTCTCCTGCCCTCACTTCATCCCACTTTGGTGTCCCAGTATTCACTCTCCTCTCCTGACGGTGGTCAGCAGTTCTCTCCCATCTTTCTTTACCTACTCAGTGGCCTAGTGGTTAGAGTGTCCGCCCTGAGATGGGTAGGTTGTGAGTTCAAACCCCGCCCGAGTCATATCAAAGACTATAAAAAAAAATGGGAGCCATTACCTCCCTGCTTGGCACTCAGCATCAAGGGTTGGAATTGGGGGTTAAATCACCAAAAACGATTCCCGGGCGCGGCACCGCTGCTGCCCACTGCTCCCCTCACCTCCCAGGGGGTGAACAAGGGGATGGGTCGAATGCAGAGGACAAATTTCACCACATCTAGTGTGTGTGTGACTATCATTGGTACTTTAACTTAACTTTCCAACACCATCTCAGACTGACACAAGCGTGCACTTTATTACACTCGTCCCCTTCCTCACCCCCACTATTCTCTTCATCTACCATCCTGCCTTTCATTTATTTCTAAGCCCCTCTTGTTCTGCCTCTTTCTAAACCAGTTGCAACACACGCACACACACACACGCTGGTAGAGTGGGAGCCAAAAGGATGTTCCGCACATTTGCACACAGTCTGGGGGCAATGTTTTTGTCATCAAGTCAACCACAAGATATCTTAGGGAAGCCCCTGCTCCACTTCTCTCTATCTCACACACACACATACACACACACACACACATACACACACACACACACACACACACACACACACACACACACAGTAGGGATGCCTCAGAGTCCCATTCCGATACTTAGACAATAATTAATAGAAAGGAAAATGGCCGCTCCGGCGTCTTCAGTTTCGCCCACAAGACATCACGAGTTTAATAAGGAATTTGGCCCGAGGGGTGCAAACTAGGCGTGTCAAAAAAAAATGGACTTTCAAATTAATCGCAATTTTTACTTGTATTGATTCAAAATCGACTTAAAAAAATCTAATTTAAAAAAAAAAAAAAAAGGGTTATTTTTCCTTTCAGCCACTCAGACAAGTCATATAGTAGATGTAGATGATCATATAGTAGATGTAGATGATCATATAGTAGATGTAGATCATCATATAGTAGATGTAGATGATCATATAGTAGATGTAGATCATCATATAGTAGATGTAGATGATCATATAGTAGATGTAGATGATCATATAGTAGATGTAGATGATCATATAGTAGATGTAGATGATCATATAGTAGATGTAGATGATCATATAGTAAATGTAGATGATCATATAGTAGATGTAGATGATCATATAGTAGATGTAGATGATCATATAGTAGATGTAGATGATCATATAGTAGATGTAGATGATCATATAGTAGATGTAGATGATCATATAGTAGATGTAGATGATCATATAGTAGATGTAGATGATCATATAGTAGATGTAGATGATCATATAGTAGATGTAGATCATCATATAGTAGATGTAGATGATCATATAGTAGATGTAGATCATCATATAGTAGATGTAGATGATCATATAGTAGATGTAGATGATCATATAGTAGATGTAGATGATCATATAGTAGATGTAGATGATCATATAGTAGATGTAGATGATCATATAGTAGATGTAGATGATCATATAGTAGATGTAGATGATCATATAGTAGATGTAGATGATCATATAGTAGATGTAGATGATCATATAGTAGATGTAGATGATCATATAGTAGATGTAGATGATCATATAGTAGATGTAGATCATCATATAGTAGATGTAGATGATCATATAGTAGATGTAGATCATCATATAGTAGATGTAGATGATCATATAGTAGATGTAGATCATCATATAGTAGATGTAGATGATCATATAGTAGATGTAGATGATCATATAGTAGATGTAGATGATCATATAGTAGATGTAGATGATCATATAGTAGATGTAGATGATCATATAGTAGATGTAGATGATCATATAGTAGATGTAGATGATCATATAGTAGATGTAGATGATCATATAGTAGATGTAGATGATCATATAGTAGATGTAGATGATCATATAGTAGATGTAGATGATCATATAGTAGATGTAGATGATCATATAGTAGATGTAGATGATCATAGAGTAGATGTAGATGATCATAGAGTAGATGTAGATGATCATAGAGTAGATGTAATAGAATTCAAATCCCCGCACAAACACATCATTTAATTGCTCTGAGTTATAATAACGCCTCTGACAGGAAGAATTTTACCTGTTTCCACTTTTTCTACATCAGCTGAGACTAATTACGCTTTTATTATTCTGCCTCCTCCACACACACACACACACACGCACACACACACACACACACACACACACACACACACACACACACACACACACACACACACATTGGTGTGCAAGTCTCCTGGTAACAATCACATAAGTCTGATGATTGCCAACTGGAGAAGTAATCTACAGTAGACATGTTATATTAATAGATCGAGTAGATCAATGAGCTGTACTGCAGTCCACACTCTACCTTCTCTTACTCATCGTTGCAAATATGAAAGGCATGACATCTTCTTAGTATTTAGTGAACTTGAATGACATCTTCTTAGTATTTAGTGAACTTGAATGAGAACGCTCATTGTGTTTCATGGCAGCAATAATCAAGGCAGTGATCAGTTTCCAGCCCTGAGGGAGTGTCCTGCTCCTCTTTAGCACCAACTTGCTGGCCTACATTTCTACTACCAGACTACATTATCATCATTGTGCATCTAAAGCTGCTGGATAATATTTAAATAGAATCATATTTAAATAAAACAATACATACATTATATATACATATATGTAAATCGATGCATATATATATATTAGGGATGTCCGATAATGGCTTTTTGCCGATATCCGATATTCCGATATTGTCCAACTCTTTAATTACCGATACCGATATCAACCGATACAGATATATGCAGTCGTGGAATTAACACATTATTATGCCTAATTTGGACAACCAGGTATGGTGAAGATAAGGTACTTTTTTTAAAAATTAGTAAAATAAGATAAATAAATTAAAAACATTTTCT
>NC_084743.1:5218558-5228558 GCF_033978785.1 Entelurus aequoreus
CCAATTGTAGCGTCCAGAAGAAGTGCACACCAAGTCTGACGCTCTTTTGAAACTTTTATTAAGCATGCTATACTAACACAGCTCAACTTATCTCGTTCCTTCCACACGCACGTCTATCCTCACTCCTCATTTACGCAACTCAAGAAGACAACATCATGTGGTTACACTACATTATTTAAACACAGCAACGTGTGTACCACAAATTAAGCACACGGCTTTACCTTAACTTGGCAGTCCATGTCTTGTTGAAAACACGCCATTCGTCATCAACTTCTCTTTTTTTAGCGTCTCGGGGATAACCGGGCATCACTTGTCGCTGTGCGCCTTCACTCGCAGGACGCACATGAATAACACTTTTCAGAATAAAAGCAGCACAGTTGTATTGCACGCACGACATAGATGTTTTTTTAAATTTATTTTGTAATCTGTGATTGCCGCTGCGCGCACGAGCATACGTCCACACGGAAGTAATACAAATAACGCTTTTCAAAACAAAAGCAGCACACTCGAAATAGATACTTTTTAAAATGTATTTTGTAATTTATGATTAGGCCTCACGCGGGCCGGACAGGGACGTACAAAGGGCCGGATGCGGCCCGGGGGCCGCAGAATGCCCAGGTCTGTTATAGAGGATAATAAAAGCAGTGCCAACACGGCACGCCCGTAATTTAGTTGTAAGGGTGAAAATTGGAGAATATTTGCCCCGGGAGATTTCTAAGAGAGGCACTGAGATCCGTAAGTCCCCTGGGAAAATCGGAAGGGTCGGCAAGTATGCAGCTGAGCCGCATCAGAGTGGTCAAAGAGCCGCATGCGGCTCCGGAGCCGCAGGTTGCCGACCCCTGGCCTACAGTGTAAACATAGTCATTGGGGCCTTTGCACGTTTGCACTGGAGTCTGATAAAAATCAGTTAAATGGAAAAAAAAACTCTGATTTCCATAAATCAGATTTGCGCCACTTTGGCCTGCAGTGTAAACATAGTGTAGTTATTGGGGCCACAATGGGGCCTCTGCGCGTTCACACTGGAGTCTGCTAAAAATCAGTCAGATGGAAAACAAATGTGGATTTCAATCAAATCTGATTTGCGCCACTTTGGCCTAAAGTGTAAACATAGACATTGGGGCCACAATGGGGCCACATTGGGGCCTTTGCACGTTTACACTGGAGTCTAATGAAAATCAGTCAGATGGGAAAAAAAATCTGATTTCAATAAATCCTATTTGGGCCACTTTGGCCTACAGTCGTAGTCTTAATCTTGCCCTTTGTTTCCAATGGGCGGGTGGAGAGAGCGGAAAGAGAGAGAGAGGATTGGGACATAAAGCTGGAGTTGATTAGGAGCCACACTGATGATGATTTGATAATGGGGTGGGAAGAAGACGTCTCCTGACAAACACCAGACGTCAGTGAAAAGAAGACAATCCCACACTCCCGCCATGTTGTGTCACCATGGCGCTAGCCACATCAACACAGTGGCATGCTGGACATTTCAGTCAGATCAGGTGTCGCCACTCCTAAGTGGGGCGTCAGATCAGGTGTCGCCACTCCTAAGTGGGGCGTCAGATCAGGTGTCGCCACTCTTAAGTGGGGCGTCCACACTTTTCATGGCTCAAATACTTCAATAATGTGCTCAGTCAACATCTTCAATACTAACTCATCTTAAGAGACCTCTGTCTTAAAGGGAACTGCACTTGTTTTATTTGTCTATCATTCACAGTCCTTATGTAGGACAGGAACACGTAGGTTTGTCTTTTTATGCATTCTAAATCCTAAATAAACACTAGCAATAGTCAGCTAACAATGGAGCTAATGGGATTCGCTCAATTCCGCCTACAAAGTGCTCTAAAAAAACTTTCAAAAAGGTTTTATATACACACTGTAAGTATATATGTAATGTAGTAATCTTCATAATAACATGTAACACATACATATTTCCATCATTTTAAGTATTATATACACACTGTAAGTATATATGTAATGAAGTAACATTCATAATAACATGTAATATTTACATATTTTCCTAATTTTAAGTATTATATACACACTGTAAGTATATATGTAATGAAGTAACATTCATAATAACGTGTAATATTTACATATTTTCATCATTTTAAGTATTATATACACACTGTAAGTATATATGTAATGAAGTAACATTCATAATAACGTGTAATATTTACATATTTTATATACACACTGTAAGTATATATGTAATGAAGTAACATTCATAATAACATGTTATATTTACATATTTTATATACACACTGTAAGTATATATGTAATGTATTAGCATTCATAATAACATGTAATATTTACATATTTTATATACACACTGTAAGTATATATGTAATGAAGTATGATTCATAATATGTAATATTTACATATTTTCATAATTTTAAGTATTATATACATGATGTAAGTATATATGTAATGTAGTAACATTCATAACATGTAATATTTACATATTTTCATAATTTTAAGTATTCTATAGACACTAAGTATTCATGTAATGTAGTAACATTCATAACATGTAACATGTAGATATTTTTTATCATTTTAAGTATTATATACACACTGTAAGTATATATGGAATGTAGTAACATTCATAACAACATGTAATATTTACATATTTTCAACATTTTAAGTATTATATACACACTAAGTATTTATGCAATGTAGTAACATTCATAACATGTAACATATATATATTTTTATCATTTTAAGTATTATATACACACTGTAAGTATATATGTAATGTAGTAACATTCATAATAACATGTAATATTTACATATTTTCATCATTTTTAGTATTATATACATGATGTAAGTATATATGTAATGTAGTAACATTCATAACAACATGTAATATTTACATATTTTCATCATTTTAAGTATTATATACACTCTGTAAGTATATATGTAATGTAGTAACATTCATAACATGTAATATTTACATATTTTCATAATTTTAAGAAATATACACACTAAGTATTTATGTAATGTAGTAACATTCATAACATGTAACATATAGATATTTTTTATAATTTTAAGTATTATATACACACTGTAAGTATATATGTAATGTAGTAACATTCATAATAACATGTAATATTTACATATTTTCATCACTTTTAGTATTATATACATGATGTAAGTATATATGTAATGTAGTAACATTCATAACAACATGTAATATTTACATATTTTCATCATTTTAAGTATTATATACACTCTGTAAGTAAAAATGTAATGTAGTAACATTCATAACATGTAACATATAGATATTGTTTGTCATTTTAAGTATTATATACACTCTGTAAGTATATATGTAATGTAGTAACATTCATAACATGTAATATTTACATATTTTCAACATTTTAAGTATTATATACACACTAAGTATTTATGCAATGTAGTAACATTCATAACATGTAACATATATATATTTTTATCATTTTAAGTATTATATACACACTGTAAGTATATATGTAATGTAGTAACATTCATAATAACATGTAATATTTACATATTTTCATCATTTTTAGTATTATATACATGATGTAAGTATATATGTAATGTAGTAACATTCATAACAACATGTAATATTTACATATTTTCATCATTTTAAGTATTATATACACTCTGTAAGTATATATGTAATGTAGTAACATTCATAACATGTAATATTTACATATTTTCATAATTTTAAGAAATATACACACTAAGTATTTATGTAATGTAGTAACATTCATAACATGTAACATATAGATATTTTTTATAATTTTAAGTATTATATACACACTGTAAGTATATATGTAATGTAGTAACATTCATAATAACATGTAATATTTACATATTTTCATCATTTTAAGTATTATATACACTCTGTAAGTATATATGTAATGTAGTAACATTCATAACAGAACAAATACCCAGAACCCTTTGCAGTACTAACTCTTCCGGGATGCTACAAAATACACCCCCGCTACCACCAAACCCCGCCCCCGCCCACACACACACACCTTGTAGCGTCCCGGAAGAGTTAGTGCTGGCTGCAAAGGTTTCTGGGTATTTGTTGTGTTGTGTTTATGTTGTGTTACGGTGCGGATGTTCTCCCAATTGTCATTCTTGTTTGGTGTGGGTCCACAGTGTGGCGTATATTTCTAACAGTGTTAAAGTTGTTTATATGGCTACCTCAGAGTAACCTGTATCGCTGTTGATCAAGTATGCCTTGCATTCACTTGTGTGTGCCTGCAGAAGCCGCACATATTAAGGCCAAGTGAAATTACACGGCGGGACAATTTTGGCCCGCGGGCCGGAGTTTGACACCCATGCTTTAGAGGTTTAAGACCCTGACACACGGACTGGGACTCACCTGTACGGCATTCCAGTCTTCTGGCTGACCGTGTCCTCCCTGGCCGCTCCAAACATCTTGTCCAAACACCTGCTCCCCATCTCTCGCCGCGGCGCCCTCTGCCTCACGTCCGTGGCGTTGGCGAGCCGACCTTTGGCCCCGCCGCCGGAGTGCTGCCGGTGGACGGGGGCCGGTGCCCCGCCTGCGCCGCTGCGGGCGGCCAGCATGACCCCTGGAAGGCAAAGTTGAAGGAGGAAGTCCAGGTCTTGTCTTCCTTCCTTCAAGATGGCTTCCTGGGATTTGATTTGGCACCTTCTCCTCCTTTGTGCTGCTGCACTCCTTATAGCCTGGAAACCTGACCCTGCTTTCCTTGGCGGGCCTAGAAGGAGCAGCCAAACATGGCAGAGTGTTGACAAGATGCAAACACACACAGTAAGTGTCCACTCTCACAACGAAACAGGATTTATGACGGAGGAAAGAAGCATGTTAAAGGCCTACTGAAAGCCACTACTAGCGACCACGCAGTCTGATAGTTTATATATCAATGATGAAATCTTAACATTGCAACACATGCCAATACGGCCGGGTTAACTTATAAAGTGACATTTAAAACTTCCCGGGAAATATCCGGCTGAAACGTCGCGGTATGATGACGTATGCGCGTGACGAAGTCAGAGTAACGGAAGTTATGGTACCCCGTAGAATCCTATACAAAAAGCTCTGTTTTCATTTCATAATTCCACAGTATTCTGGACATCTTTTGCAATTTGTTTAATGAACAATGAAGGCTGCAAAGAAGACAGTTGTAGGTGGGATCGGTGTATTAGCAGCGGACTACAGCAACACAACCAGGAGGACTTTGTTGGAGAGCAGACGCGCTAGCCGGCGACCTCACCTTGACTTCCTACGTCTCCGGGCCGCCAAACGCATCGGGTGAAGTCCTTCGTCCTTCCGCCGATCGCTGGAACGCAGGTGAGCACGGGTGTTGATGAGCAGATGAGGGCTGGCTGGCGTAGGTGGAGAGCTAATGTTTTTAGCATAGCTCTGTGCGGTCCGGTTGCTAAGTAGGCTTCAATGGCGTCGTTAGCACAGCATTGTTAATCTTCGCCAGCCTGGAAAGCATTAGCCGTGTATTTACATGTCCACGGTTTAATAGTATTGTTGATTTTCTATCTATCCTTCCAGTCAGGGGTTTATTTGTTTTGTTTCTATATGCAGTTAAAGCACGATGCTATCACGTTAGCTCGTAGCTAAAGCATTTCGCCGATGTATTGTCGTGGAGATAAAAGGCACTGAATGTCCATCTCGCGTTCTGGACTCTCATTTTCAAGAGGATATAGTATCCCAGGTGGTTTAAAATACAAATCCGTGATCCACAATAGAAAAAGGAGAGTGTAGAATCCAATGAGCCAGCTTGTACCTAAGTTACGGTCAGAGCGAAAAAAGATACGTCCATCACTGCCTCTCAAGTCCTTCATTGTAACGTTCCTCATCTACGAATCTTTCATCCTGGCTCAAATTAATGGGGTAATCGTCACTTTCTCGGTCCGAATCTCTCTCGCTCCATTGTAAACAACGGGGAATTGTGAGGAATACTAGCTCCTGTGACGTCACGCTACTTCCGCTACAGGCAAGGCTTTTTTTTTTATCAGCGAGCAAAAGTTGCGAACTTTATCGTCGATTTTCTCTACTAAATCCTTTCAGCAAAAATATGGCAATATCGCGAAATGATCAAGTATGACACATAGAATGGATCTGCTATTCCCGTTTAAATTAAAAACAATCATTTCAGTAGGCCTTTAAAGGTGAAATGTAATTTAGAAAAAGTTGCAATGTTGACTAATAAAACAAAGCTGGTTTTTTTCTATCAAACTGTCATTGCTCAAAACATAATATTGAATCAAAATCAACGTTATTATGAATTATTGGCCTATCCAAGGTTCCCATTACTTCACATCAAATATTACACTAAGAAAATTATTTTTGGTGGAAGATTTCGCATATTTTGTGTGTTTGCCATAAAAAAACATAGTTTTGTTTGACAAAAAAGGGCAGAAAACAAACAAAAAAACAACATAAAAAAAACTAAAACATTTTGAAATGAGGGATGGATGTGAAGTTAAAGGCCTACTGAAATGACATTTTTTAATTTAAACGGGAATAGCAGATCCATTCTATGTGTCATACTTGATCATTTCGCGATATTGCCATATTTTTGCTGAAAGGATTTAGTAGAGAAAATCGACGATAAAGTTCGCAACTTTTGCTCGCTGATAAAAAAAAAGCCTTGCCTGTAGCGGAAGTAGCGTGACGTCACAGGAGCTAGTATTCCTCACAATTCCCCGTTGTTTACAATGGAGCGAGAGAGATTCGGACCGAGAAAGTGACGATTACCCCATTAATTTGAGCCAGGATGAAAGATTCGTAGATGAGGAACGTTACAGTGAAGGACTTGAGAGGCAGTGCAGGACGTATCTTTTTTCGCTCTGACCGTAACTTAGGTACAAGCTGGCTCATTGGATTCCACACTCTCTCCTTTTTTTATTGTGGATCACGGATTTGTATGTTAAACCACCTGGGATACTATATCCTCTTGAAAATGAGAGTCGAGCACGCGAAATGGACATTCACAGTGACTGAACATGTAAATACACGATTAATAATATTCAGCTTTGTGAAGCTAAAAAAATAGAAGCTAACCTAGCTACGTAGCCAACGTGATAGCATCAGTCTCAAATGCAGATAGAAACTAAATTTAAAAAAAACCTGACTGGATGGATAGACAGAAGATCAAAAATACTATTAAACCATGAACATGTAAATACACGATTAATAATATTCAGCTTTGCGAAGCTAAAAAAAATAGAAGCTAACCTAGCAACGTAGCCAACGTGATAGCATCAGTCTCAAATGCAGATAGAAACTAAATGAAAAAAAACCCTGACTGGATGGATAGACAGAAGATCAAAAATACTATTAAACCATGAACATGTAAATACACGATTAATAATATTCAGCTTTTCGAAGCTAAAAAAAATAGAAGGTAACCTAGCGACGTAGCCAACGTGATAGCATAGCAGTCTCAAATGCAGATAGAAACTAAATTTAAAAAAACCCTGACTGGATGGATAGACAGAAGATCAAAAATACTATTAAACCATGAACATGTAAATACACGATTAATAATATTCACCTTGGCGAAGCTAAAAAAACAGAAGCTAACTTAGATGCGGCGGCGGGCTTACTCACTGTAGTGCGTCTGCTATCCTGCTCAAAACACAACACAACCTCCTGGTGTTGGTGTTGCTGTAGTCCGCCGCTCCACCGATCGCACCTACAACTTTCTTCTTTGCAGTCTCCATTGTCCATTAAACAAATTGCAAAAGATTCACCAACACAGATGTCCAGAATACTGTGGAATTTTGTCGAAGAAAACAGAGGTATTTGAATTGGGTCCAAACACTTCCCTCGACCTCGTGACGTCACGCGGATACGTCATCATACCCCGACGTTTTCAAGCGGAAGTTTCCTGGGAAGTTTAAAATGTCACTTTATAAGTTAACCCGGCCGTATTGGCATGTGTTGCAATGTTAAGATTTCATCATTGATATATAAACTATCAGACTGCGTGGTCGCTAGTAGTGGCTTTCAGTAGGCCTTTAATGTAGACTCCAGAGATTTAAATATAAAATGTATGTATGCCCTGGCACGCCATTATCATCATTTCATGACCCAAGCAAAACATTTTTTACACTTTTATACTGAAATAAATACACCTACAACTTATTAAGTAAAAACATAGAAAAAACTAGCAGCAGCGGTAAAGTTTAGATCCATGAAGGAAAGAAGAAAGTGAATGAATGTTTATAACTGAATACATTTACATATGCATACACATTTGTTTTATTTATTTTAAAGGCCTACTGAAAGCCACTACTAGCGACCACGCAGTCTGATAGTTTATATATCAATGATGAAATCTTAACATTGCAACACATGCCAATATGGCCGGGTTAACTTATAAAGTGACATTTAAAACTTCCCGGGAAATATCCGGCTGAAACGTCGCGGTATGATGACGTATGCGCGTGACGAAGTCCAAGTAACGGAAGTTATGGTACCCCGTAGAATCCTATACAAAAAGCTCTGTTTTCATTTCATAATTCCACAGTATTCTGGACATCTTTTGCAATTTTTTTAATGAACAATGAAGGCTGCAAAGAAGACAGTTGTAGGTGGGATCGGTGTATTAGCAGCGGACTACAGCAACACAACCAGGAGGACTTTGTTGGAGCGCTAGCTGCGCTAGCCGCCAACCTCACCTCGACTTCCTACGTCTCCGGGCTGCCAAACGCATCGGGTGAAGTCCTTTGTCCTTCTGCCAATCGCTGGAACGCAGGTGAGCACGGGTGTTGATGAGCAAATGAGGGCTGGCTGACGTAGGTGGAGAGCTAATGTTTTTAGCATAGCTCTGTGCAGTCCGGTTGCTAAGTTAGCTTCAATGGCGTCGTTAGCACAGCATTGTTAACCTTCACCAGCCTGGAAAGCATTAACCGTGTATTTACATGTCCACGGTTTAATAGTATTGTTGATTTTCTATCTATCCTTCCAGTCAGGGGTTTATTTTTTTTGTTTCTATATGCAGTTAAAGCAAGATGCTATCACGTTAGCTCGTAGCTAAAGCATTTCGCCGATGTATTGTCGTGGAGATAAAAGGCACTGAATGTCCATTTTGCGTTCTCGACTCTCATTTTCAAGAGGATATAGTATCCCAGGTGGTTTAAAATACAAATCCGTGATCCACAATAGAAAAAGGAGAGAGTGTGGAATCCAATGAGCCAGCTTGTACCTAAGTTACGGTCAGAGCGAAAAAAGATACGTCCATCACTGCCTCTCAAGTCATTCACTGTAACGTTCCTCATCTACGAATCTTTCATCCTGGCTCAAATTAATGGGGTAATCGTCACTTTCTCGGTCCGAATCTCTCTCGCTCCATTGTAAACAACGGGGAATTGTGAGGAATACTAGCTCCTGTGACGTCACGCTACTTCCGCTACAGGCAAGGCTTTTTTTTATCAGCGAGCAAAAGTTGCGAACTTTATCGTCGATTTTCTCTACTAAATCCTTTCAGCAAAAATATGGCAATATCGCGAAATGATCAAGTATGACACATAGAATGGATCTGCTATTCCCGTTTAAATTAAAAACAATCATTTCAGTAGGCCTTTAAAGGTGAAATGTAATTTAGAAAAAGTTGCAATGTTGACTAATAAAACAAAGCTGTTTTTTTTCTATCAAACTGTCATTGCTCAAAACATAATATTGAATCAAAATCAATGTTATTATGAATTATTGACCTATCCAAGGTTCCCATTACTTCACATCAAATATTACACTAAGAAAAATATTTTTGGTGGAAGATTTTGCATATTTTGTGTGTTTGCCATAAAAAAACATAGTTTTGTTTGACAAAAAAAGGGCGGAAAACAAACAAAAAAAACAACATAAAAAAAACTAAAACATTTTGAAATGAGGGATAGATGTGAAGTTGATGTAGACTCCAGAGATTTAAATATAAAATGTATGTATGCCCTGGCACGCCATTATCATCATTTCATGACCCAAGCAAAACATTTTTTACACTTTTATACT
>NC_084743.1:5232380-5237380 GCF_033978785.1 Entelurus aequoreus
ATTCCAATGGGATTCAGGACTATATTCCATTGGGATTCAGGACTATCTCCTAATGTGACCTGAGTCTGAGGCCAAGAATCAGACTGGATCACTTTGGAGTGTTTAGACTGGAAGAAATATCCCCTCTGGGTCACTTCAGGGCAACAAAAACCCAATTATGTGTGCGGTGTACACGGAGCCAATTTGTAAGACACAAGACTGCGGGTAGCAGAAATCCCCCATGATGCATTGCTCAAGGGATTGCAGCCCTTGACCGAGTGCTTTGAAAACAAGGCAGAAACAAAAGGAGCCAGAACCATCCGTCTTTCATCACAAGGAGGTTCCTCATGGCCTTGCAAGGTCAGCAGACCTGGCCTGAAGACTGCTTCTAATTGGTCTTCAAGGAACAGACGTCCTGCACAGGAAAAGGTAAGTGCCTGTAAAGATCCGTACTACCCCGACTGCAGCCAGTCAACGACTCATTTCCCTCAAATCAGGACCGGTTTGGACTTTTGTTGACAAATAAGTAGTAATAATGACTATTTTTTATTAGATTGTTTTATTTGTGCAGATTGTTTTCCTGCTCACACACTAAAGTGCCACAGACTGACAAATCTAAGGTTGCGGGGGAAAGTTTTGGTAGTTTTTCACCTTCAAAACCAGCACAATGTATACATTTGTTTTGTCAAAGAACTAGAAAAATGCACTCTCGGTATAGATTTCGCATGAAGGCTTAGGACTGAAATGCTAACAGTTTACACGCTGGACCGACCATAGACATCTTATAAGTAGACGCAGCATTGGCTGCTGTGACGCGAGAAAGTGGGCCGCCATCTTGAAGTGGTGATGAGGAGCCGGCGAGCAGCCTAAACTGACAGTTGACAGGTAGAAAACAAAGATGCTAAACTGACAGTTGACAGGTAGAAAACAAAGATGCTAAACTGACAGTTGACAGGTAGAAAACAAAGATGGTGTTCAGCGTTTTCCTGCTCAAATGAGCAGACTGTTGAAAATAGGAATCCGGGGATTACTTTTCACAAGTAAGATTTAACATTAACGTACTATTGGTTGTATTTTGTGAAAATAATATTACTATATTATTATAGTTCTCTGCAAACCTATGATGGCATCATGCCTTCAGTGTGCATATTGTATATTTCCACTACAGGAGGGCCCAGAGCCTACTCAAATATTAACACTGAACCTTGTTGAACAAATATGTCTAACCTACTTACAGTTTACCAGGAAAAACTTTGTCCAATGACATGAAAGCTTGTGTTAATCACAAAGATTATTATCAAGGCTTCGCTCAGGCTGATTACAAAAATAAATGCTAACCAAAAGAAAAAGAAAAATACATTTACATACAATCACGCAGTGCTAGCAAGAATACATTCTAACTAATACTAATATGTATGTATCTTGAATACATTTAAAGTGAAAATGAAAAGCTTAACCATTTTAGTAATTTTTTTGAGCTCAAGAAACTTTTTTTTGGTACATTTTGTATATTTTTTTAAATTTTTTACATACAATCACGCAGTGCTAACAAGAATATATTCTAACTAATAATAATATTGATGTATCTTAAATACATTTATAGTGAAAATGAAAAGCTTCACCACTTTAGTCATATTTTTTTGCGCTTAAGAAACTTTTTTTTTAAATTTTTAATTTTTTTTATATTTTTAATTTTTTTTTTACATACAATCACGCAGTGCTAGCAAGAATAAATTCTAATTGATACTAATATTTATGTATCTTAAATACATTTAAAGTGAAAATGAAAAGCTTCACCACTGTAGTCATATTTTTTGCGCTTAAAAAAACGTATTTTTTAAAAAATTTTTACATTTTGTAAATTTTTTACATATTTAAAATTGTTTTTACATACAATCACGCAGTGCTAGCAAGAATACATTTTAACTAATACTAATATTTATGTATCTTAAATACATTTAAAGTGAAAATGAAAAGCTTCATCACTTTAGTCACATTTTTTTGCGCATAAGAAACTTTTTTTTTTACATTTTTTTATTTTTTTTACATACAATCACACAGTGCTAGCAAGAATACATTCTAACTAATACTAACATTTATGTATCTTAAATACATTTAAAGTGAAAATGAAAAGCTTCACCACTTTAGTTATATTTTTTTGCGCTTAAGAAATTTGTATTTTTTATTTTTTAAATTTTTAAGTTTTTTAAATTGTTTAAATTGGTTAAATTTTTTAAATTGTTAAACATTTTTAAATTTTTTAAATATTTTAAATTTTTTAAATTTTTTAAATTTTTTTAATTTATTAAATTTTTTAAATTTTTTAAATTTTTAAAATTTTTAACATTTTATAAATTTTTTAAATTGGTAAAATTGTTAAGATTGTTAAAAAAATTAAATTTTTTAAATTTTTAGAATTTTTTATATTTTTTACATTTTTTTACATACAATCACACAGTGCTAGCAAGAATACATTCTAACTAATACTAATATTTATGTATCTTAAATACATTTAAAGTAAAAATTAAAAGCTTCACCACTTTAGTCATATTTTTTGCGCTTAAGAAACTTTATTTTTACATTTTTTATATTTTTTAATTTTTTTTACATACAATCACGCAGTGCTAGCAAGAATACATTCTAACTAATACTATTATGTATGTATGTTAAATACATTTAAAGTGAAAATGAAAAGCTTCACCACTTAGGTCATATTTATTTGCCCTTAAAAACCTTTTTTTTAAAACATTTTTTACATGTTATAAATGTTTTTACATACAATCCCGCAGTGCTAGCAAGAATACATTCTAACTAATACTAATATTTATGTATCTTAAATACATTTAAAGTGAAAATGAAAAGCTTCACCACTTTAGTCATATTTTTTGCGCTAAAGAAACTTTATTTTTTTACATTTTTTATAATTTTTTTTTTTTTTTACATACAATCACGCAGTGCTAGCAAGAATACATTCTAACTAATCCTAATATTTATGTATCTTAAAATGAAAAGCTTCACAACTTTAGTCATATTTTTTTGCGCTCAAGAAACTTTTTTTTAACATGTTTTTACATACAAACACGCAGTGCTAACAAGAATACATTCTAACTAATACAAATATTTATGTATCTTTAATACATTTAAAGTGAAAATGAAAAGCTTCACCACTTTAGTCATATTTTTTTGCGCATAGAAACCTTTTTTTTAAAACCTTTTTTACATGTTTTAATTTTTTTTACATACAATCACGCAGTGCTAGCAAGAATACATTCTAACTAATACTAATATTTATGTATCTTAAATACATTTAAAGTGAAAATGAAAAGCTTCACCACTTTAGTCATATTTTTTGCGCTTAAGAAACCTTTTTTTAAAAGATTTTTTACATGTTTTAATTTTTTTTACATACAATCACGCAGTGCTAGCAAGAATACATTCTAACTAATACTAATATTTATGTATCTTAAATACATTTAAAGTGAAAATGAAAAGCTTCACAACTTCAGTCATATTTTTTTGCGCTCAAGAAACTTTTTTTTAACATGTTTTTACATACAAACACGCAGTGCTAACAAGAATACATTCTAACTAATACAAATATTTATGTATCTATAATACATTTAAAGTGAAAATGAAAAGCTTCACCACTTTAGTCATATTTTTTGCGCATAGAAACCTTTTTTTAAACCTTTTTTACATGTTTTAATTTTTTTTACATACAATCACGCAGTGCTAGCAAGAATACATTCTAACTAATACTAATATTTATGCATCTTAAATACATTTAAAGTGAAAATGAAAAGCTTCACCACTTTAGTCATATTTATTGCGCTTAAGAAACTTTTTTTTAAAGATTTTTTACATGTTTTAATTTTTTTTTACATACAATCACGCAGTGCTAGCAAGAATACATTCTAACTAATACTAATATTTATGTATCTTAAATACATTTAAAGTGAAAATGAAAAGCTTCACCACTTTAGTCATATTTTTTGCGCTTAAGAAACCTTTTTTTTAAGATTTTTTACATGTTTTAATTTTTTTACATACAATCACGCAGTGCTAGCAAGAATACATTCTAACTAATACTAATATTCATGTATCTTAAATGCATTTAAAGTGAAAATGAAAAGCTTCACCACTTTAGTCATATTTTTAAGCGCATAAGAAGAAACTTTTTTTTTTACATTTATTTATCATTTTAATTTTTTTTTACATACAATCACGCAGTGCTGGCAAGAATACATTCTAACTAATACTAATATTTATGCATCTTAAATAAATTTAAAGTGAAAATGAAAAGCTTCACCACTTTAGTCATATTTTTTGTGCTTAAGAAACATTTTTTAAATTTTTTTTTACATTTTTCATATTTTTTAATTTTGTTTTACATACAATCACGCAGTGCTAGCAAGAATACATTCTAACTAATACTAATATTTATGTATCTCAAAATACATTTAAAGTGACAATGAAAAGCTTCACCACTTTAGTCATATTTTTTTGCGCCTAAGAAACTTTTTATTTTTTTTTATTTTTTACATACAATCACGCAGTGCTAGCAAGAATACATTCTAACTAATACTAATATTTATGTATCTCAAAATACATTTAAAGTGAAAATGAAAAGCTTCACCACTTTAGTCATATTTTTTTGCGCCTAAGAAACTTTTCATTTTTAAAATTTTTTACATACAATCACGCAGTGCTAGCAAGAATACATTCTAACTAATACTAATATTTATGTATCTTAAATACATTTAAAGTGAGAATGAAAAGCTTCACCACTTTAGTCATATTTTTTTGCGCTAAAGAAACTTTTTTTTTTTTTTAATTTTTACATACAATCATGCAGTGCTAGCAAGAATACATTCTAACTAATACTAATATTTATGTATCTTAAATACATTTAAAGTGAAAATGAAAAGCTTCACCACTTTAGTCATATTTTTTGCGCTTAAGAAACTTGTTTTATTTTTTATTTTTACATACAATCCCGCAGTGCTAGCAAGAATACATTC
>NC_084743.1:5242380-5252380 GCF_033978785.1 Entelurus aequoreus
GCCTCCCCACCACTAGATGGCGTAGTTAATGAAGTTTTAGTTAGCAGCCTCCCCACCACTAGATGGCGTAGTTAATGAAGTTTTAGTTAGCAGCCTCCCCACCACTAGATGGCGTAGTTAATGAAGTTTTAGTTAGCAGCCTCCCCACCACTAGATGGCCTAGTTAATGAAGTTTTAGTTAGAAGCCTCCCCACCACTAGATGGCGTAGTTAATGAAGTTTTAGTTAGCAGCCTCCCCACCACTAGATGGCGTAGTTAATGAAGTTTTAGTTAGCAGCCTCCCCACCACTAGATGGCGTAGTTAATGAAGTTTTAGTTAGCAGCCTCCCCACCACTAGATGGCATAATTAATGAAGTTTTAGTTAGCAGCCTCCCCACCACTAGATGGCGTAGTTAATGAAGTTTTAGTTAGCAGCCTCCACACCACTAGATGGCGTAGTTAATGAAGTTTTAGTTAGCAGCCTCCCCACCACTAGATGGCGTAGTTAATGAAGTTTTAGTTAGCAGCCTCCCCACCACTAGATGGCGTAGTTAATGAAGTTTTAGTTAGCAGCCTCCCCACCACTAGATGGCGTAGTTAATGAAGTTTTAGTTAGCAGCCTCCCCACCACTAGATGGCATAATTAATGAAGTTTTAGTTAGCAGCCTCCCCACCACTAGATGGCGTAGTTAATGAAGTTTTAGTTAGCAGCCTCCCCACCACTAGATGGCGTAGTTAATGAAGTTTTAGTTAGCAGCCTCCCCACCACTAGATGGCGTAGTTAATGAAGTTTTAGTTAGCAGCCTCCCCACCACTAGATGTAATAGTTAATGAAGTTTTAGTTAGCAGCCTCCCCACCACTAGATGGCGTAGTTAATGAAGTTTTAGTTAGCAGCCTCCCCACCACTAGATGGCGTAGTTAATGAAGTTTTAGTTAGCAGCCTCCCCACCACTAGATGGCGTAGTTAATGAAGTTTTAGTTAGCAGCCTCCCCACCACTAGATGGCGTAGTTAATGAAGTTTTAGTTAGCAGCCTCCCCACCACTAGATGGCATAATTAATGAAGTTTTAGTTAGCAGCCTCCCCACCACTAGATGGCGTAGTTAATGAAGTTTTAGTTAGCAGCCTCCCCACCACTAGATGGCATAATTAATGAAGTTTTAGTTAGCAGCCTCCCCACCACTAGATGGCGTAGTTAATGAAGTTTTAGTTAGCAGCCTCCCCACCACTAGATGGCGTAGTTAATGATGTTTTAGTTAGCAGCCTCCCCACCACTAGATGGCATAATTAATGAAGTTTTAGTTAGCAGCCTCCCCACCACTAGATGGCGTAGTTAATGAAGTTTTAGTTAGCAGCCTCCCCACCACTAGATGGCGTAGTTAATGAAGTTTTAGTTAGCAGCCTCCCCACCACTAGATGGCGTAGTTAATGAAGTTTTAGTTAGCAGCCTCCCCACCACTAGATGGCATAGTTAATGAAGTTTTAGTTAGCAGCCTCCCCACCACTAGATGGCGTAGTTAATGAAGTTTTAGTTAGCAGCCTCCCCACCACTAGATGGCGTAGTTAATGAAGTTTTAGTTAGCAGCCTCCCCACCACTAGATGGCGTAGTTAATGAAGTTTTAGTTAGCAGCCTCCCCACCACTAGATGGCGTAGTTAATGAAGTTTTAGTTAGCAGCCTCCCCACCACTAGATGGCATAATTAATGAAGTTTTAGTTAGCAGCCTCCCCACCACTAGATGGCGTAGTTAATGAAGTTTTAGTTAGCAGCCTCCCCACCACTAGATGGCGTAGTTAATGAAGTTTTAGTTAGCAGCCTCCCCACCACTAGATGGCGTAGTTAATGAAGTTTTAGTCAGCAGCCTCCCCACCACTAGATGGCGTAGTTAATGAAGTTTTAGTCAGCAGCCTCCCCACCACTAGATGGCGTAGTTAATGAAGTTTTAGTTAGCAGCCTCCCCACCACTAGATGGCATAGTTAATGAAGTTTTAGTTAGCAGCCTCCCCACCACTAGATGGCGTAGTTAATGAAGTTTTAGTTAGCAGCCTCCCCACCACTAGATGGCGTAGTTAATGAAGTTTTAGTTAGCAGCCTCCCCACCACTAGATGGCGTAGTTAATGAAGTTTTAGTTAGCAGCCTCCCCACCACTAGATGGCGTAGTTAATGAAGTTTTAGTTAGCAGCCTCCCCACCACTAGATGGCGTAGTTAATGAAGTTTTAGTTAGCAGCCTCCCCACCACTAGATGGCGTAGTTAATGAAGTTTTAGTTAGCAGCCTCCCCACCACTAGATGGCGTAGTTAATGAAGTTTTAGTTAGCAGCCTCCCCACCACTAGATGGCGTAGTTAATGAAGTTTTAGTTAGCAGCCTCTCCACCACTAGATGGCGTAGTTAATGAAGTTTTAGTTAGCAGCCTCCCCACCACTAGATGGCGTAGTTAATGAAGTTTTAGTTAGCAGCCTCCCCACCACTAGATGGCGTAGTTAATGAAGTTTTAGTTAGCAGCCTCCCCACCACTAGATGGCGTAGTTAATGAAGTTTTAGTTAGCATCCTCCCCACCACTAGATGGCGTAGTTAATGAAGTTTTAGTTAGCAGCCTCCACACCACTAGATGGCGTAGTTAATGAAGTTTTAGTTAGCAGCCTCCCCACCACTAGATGGCATAGTTAATGAAGTTTTAGTTAGCAGCCTCCCCACCACTAGATGGCATAGTTAATGAAGTTTTAGTTAGCAGCCTCCCCACCACTAGATGGCGTAGTTAATGAAGTTTTAGTTAGCAGCCTCCCCACCACTAGATGGCATAGTTAATGACGTTTTAATTAGCAGGTAATACGTCCCTGGACACATGAGAACTTTAATTATGACCAATGTATGATCCTGTAACTACTTGGTATCGGACTGATACCACAATTTCAACTGTGTGACTTTTTCCTCCAGGCGGTCTGACAGAGTTCAGTCAGTGCCTTGTTCAAGGGCACTTTGTCCTTGAAAGGGGAAATACACTTTTTTGGAATTGTCTCCATCATTCACAGTCCTTATGTAAGACAAGAAGACATGTGTTTTTTTCTTTTTCATGCATTCTAAATCGTAAAGAAATGTTAGCCACAGTCAGCTAACAATGGAGCTAACTATTCTGTCTATAACGCGCCCACAAAAACATCCAAAAACCTCCATCAAGGTTTTATATACACACTAAGTATATATGTAATGTAGTAACATTCATAATAACATGTAATATTTACATATTTTATATACACACTGTAAGTATATATGTACTGTAGTAACATTCATAATAACATGTCATATTTACATATTTTATATACACTCTGTAAGTATATATGCAATGTAGTAACATTCATAATAACATGTAATATTTACATATTTTCATCGTTTTAAGTATTATATACACACTGTAAGTATATATGTAATGTAGTAACATTCATAATAACATGTACTATTTACATATTTGATATACACACTGTAAGTAAATATGTAATGTAGTAACATTCATAATAACAGGTAATATTTACATATTTTCATCATTTTAAGTATTATATACACACTAAGTGTATATGTACTGTAGTAAAATTCATAATAACATGTAATATTTACATATTTTATATACACACTGTAAGTATATATGTAATGTAGTAACATTCATAATAACATGTAATATTTACATATTTTATATACACACTGTAAGTATATATGCAATGTAGTAACATTCATAATAACATGTAATATTTACATATTTTATATACACACTGCAAGTATGTATGTAATGTAGTAACATTCATAATAACATGTAATATTTACATATTTTATATACACACTGTAAGTATATATGTAATGTAGTAACATTCATAATAACATGTAATATTTACATATTTTATATACACACTGTAAGTATATATGTAATGTAGTAACATTCATAACAACATGTAATATTTACATATTTTATATACACACTGTAAGTATATATGTAATGTAGTAACATTCATAATAACATGTAATATTTACATATTTTATATACACACTGTAAGTATATATGTAATGTAGTAACATTCATAATAACATGTAATATTTACATATTTTATATATATATACTGTAAGTATATATGTACTGTAGTAACATTCATAATAACATGTAATATTTATATATTTTATGTACACACTGTAACTATATATGTAATGTAGTAACATTCATAATAACATGTAATATTTACATATTTTATATACACACTGTAAGTATATATGTAATGTAGTAACATTCATAATAACATGTAATATTTACATATTTTTTATATACACACTGTAAGTATATATGTAATGTAGTAACATTCATAATAACATGTAATATTTACATATTTTATATACACACTGTAAGTATATATGTAATGTAGTAACATTCATAATAACATGTAATATTTACATATTTTATATACACACTGTAAGTATATATGCAATGTAGTAACATTCATAATAACATGTAATATTTACATATTTTCATCGTTTGAAGTATTATATACACACTGTAAGTATCTATGTAATGTAGTAACATTCATAATAACATGTACTATTTACATATTTGATATACACACTGTAAGTATATATGTAATGTAGTAACATTCATAATAACATGTAATATTTACATATTTTCATCATTTTAAGTATTATATACACACTAAGTGTATATGTAATGTAGTAAAATTCATAATAACATGTAATATTTACATATTTATATACACACTGTAAGTATATATGTAATGTAGTAACATTCATAATAACATGTAATATTTACATATTTTATATACACACTGTAAGTGTATATGTAATGTAGTAACATTCATAACAACATGTAATATTTACATATTTTATATATACACTGTAAGTATATATGTACTGTAGTAACATTCATAATAACATGTAATATTTATATATTTTATGTACACACTGTAACTATATATGTAATGTAGTAACATTCATAATAACATGTAATATTTACATATTTTATATACACACTGTAAGTATATATGTAATGTAGTAACATTCATAATAACATGTAATATTTACATATTTTATATATACACTGTAAGTATATATGCAATGTAGTAACATTCATAATAACATGTGATATTTACATATTTTATATACACACTGTAAGTATATATGTAATGTAGTAACATTCATAACAACATGTAATATTTACATATTTTATATATACACTGTAAGTATATATGTAATGTAGTAACATTCTTAAAACCATGTAATATTTACATATTTTCATCATTTTAAGTATTATATACACACTGCAAGTATATATGTAATGTAGTAACATTCATAATAACATGTCATATTTACATATTTTATATACACACTGTAAGTATATATGCAATGTAGTAACATTCATAAAAACATGTAATATTTACATATTTTATATACACACTGTAAGTATATATGTAATGTAGTAACATTCATAATAACATGTCATATTTACATATTTTATATACACATTGTAGTGAAGTGAAGTGAATTACATTTATATAGCGCTTTTTCTCAAGTGACTCAAAGCGCTTTACATAGTGAAACCCAATATCTAATTTACATTTAAACCAGTGTGGGTGGCACTGGGAGCAGGTGGGTAAAGTATCTTGCCCAAGGACACAACGGCAGTGACTAAGATGGCGGAAGCGGGGATCGAACCTGGAACCCTCAAGTTGCTGGCACGGCCACTCTACCAACCGAGCTATACCGTAAGTATATATGTAATGCAGTAACATTCATAACATGTAATATTTACATATTTTCATCGTTTTAAGTATTATATACACACTGTAAGTATCTATGTAATGTAGTAACATTCATAATAACATGTACTATTTACATATTTGATATACACACTAAGTATATATGTAATGTAGTAACATTCATAATAACATTTAATATTTACATATTTTCATCATTTTAAGTATTATATACACACTAAGTGTATATGTAAGGTAGTAACATTCATAATAACATGTAATATTTACATATTTATATACACACTGTAAGTATATATGTAATGTAGTAACATTCATAATAACATGTCATATTTACATATTTTATATACACACTGTAAGTATATATGTAATGTAGTAACATTCATAATAACATGTAATATTTACATATTTTATATACACACTGTAAGTATATATGTAATGTAGTAACATTCATAATAACATGTCATATTTACATATTTTATATACACATTGTAAGTATATATGTAATGCAGTAACATTCATAACATGTAATATTTACATATTTTCATCGTTTTAAGTATTATATACACACTGTAAGTATCTATGTAATGTAGTAACATTCATAATAACATGTACTATTTACATATTTGATATACACACTAAGTATATATGTAATGTAGTAACATTCATAATAACATTTAATATTTACATATTTTCATCATTTTAAGTATTATATACACACTAAGTGTATATGTAAGGTAGTAACATTCATAATAACATGTAATATTTACATATTTATATACACACTGTAAGTATATATGTAATGTAGTAACATTCATAATAACATGTCATATTTACATATTTTATATACACACTGTAAGTATATATGTAATGTAGTAACATTCATAACAACATGTAATATTTACATATTTTATATATACACTGTAAGTATATATGTACTGTAGTAACATTCATAATAACATGTAATATTTATATATTTTATGTACACACTGTAACTATATATGTAATGTAGTAACATTCATAATAACATGTCATATTTACATATTTTATATACACACTGTAAGTATATATGTACTGTAGTAACATTCATAATAACATGTAATGTTTACATATTTTTATCATTTTAAGTATTATATACACACTGTAAGTATATATGTAATGTAGTAACATTCATAATAACATGTACTATTTACATATTTTCATCATTTTAAGTATTATATACACACTGTAAGTATATATGTAATGTAGTAACATTCATACTAACATGTAATATTTACATATTTTCATCATTTTAAGTATTATATACACACTGTAAGTATATATGTAATGTAGTAACATTCATAATAACATGTAATATTTACATATATTCATCATTTTAAGTATTATATAAACACTGTAAGTATATATGTAATATAAACATAATATGTGACCCCTCCCCTCCCTTTAGAAGCAGCCTCAGCGATGTAACTAGGGAACTCCTCTACTGAATAAATAGAGGAGCGCGTGGGCTGTTCCTCAGAGCGTAGGGTGAGACTGTAACTGAGTGTGCAGCTCCATGCGTTCTCCTCATGTGCAAAATTGAACTCTGTCTCTGCCTGATTCCTTGCTTCTTGTTCTGTTTAATAGATAGTTTGGTGCTTAAACCTGACACATTTTTTTCCGTTGATTGTTTTTCGCCCTGTGCCACGTTTCCTTTTTTACTCTAGTGTTCAAGTCAAGTGTTCATAACCATTTGTTTATTCACTCTATCTGAAGAGAGTTCTCAGAAAGTGTTGAATAAAAAGCCTGCGTCGATCATCTCTCGTCTGCAACCGAGTCCTCGTTCTTGCCAAGGCCTAACAACTACAGTAGTAATATTTTCTTTACTGTCTTACTGGAACTTGATGACATGACATTTAGTAAATGCTAAACGTGACGCATTAGAAATGAATCAAACACAAATAAATCAATAAAAATGAGAGGGAAATGACGTCTACTCACCAAGTCCGAGACACGACACTCTTAGTCCGGACTTGCCCAGGTTCCTGCAACAATGATGTTAAAAACATGAATATTCTGTTACTCAACATTGTATTCATTATTCATAATTATTTATTATCCACACTTCTTTCCTGCGCCTGTCAAAAGCACTCAGGTGATTTATTGCTGACAAATTGTTCTTTTAGCATCCAAACTCAAAGCACTCGGAATTTTGAACGAGGATTTCATTTCATGAGCAGAAGACTGGTTTTCCCTGAGCGGCACCAAGATGGTGAAAAAGACCACGACTACTATAAGACCACACTACTATCAACATGAAGTGTTGTTGTAAAAGACCACGACTACTATCAACATGAAGTGTTGTTCTAAAAGACCACGACTACTATCAACATGAAGTGTTGTTGTATAAGACCACGACTACTATCAACATGAAGTGTTGTTGTATAAGACCACGACTACTATAAGACCACACTACTATCAACATGAAGTGTTGTTGTAAAAGACCACGACTACTATAAGACCACGACTACTATAAGACCACGACTACTATCAACATGAAGTGTTGTTGTATAAGACCACGACTACTATCAACATGAAGTGTTGTTGTATAAGACCACGACTACTATAAGACCACGACTACTATCAACATGAAGTGTTGTTGTAAAAGACCACGACTACTATAAGACCACGACTACTATCAACATGAAGTGTTGTTGTATAAGACCACGACTACTATAAGACCACGACTACTATCAACATGAAGTGTTGTTGTAAAAGACCACGACTACTATAAGACCACGACTACTATCAACATGAAGTGTTGTTGTATAAGACCACGACTACTATAAGACCACGACTACTATCAACATGAAGTGTTGTTGTAAAAGACCACGACTACTATCAACATGAAGTGTTGTTGTATAAGACCACGACTACTATAAGACCACGACTACTATCAACATGAAGTGTTGTTGTAAAAGACCACGACTACTATCAACATGAAGTGTTGATGTTTAGTTTCTTCACCGTGTCTCGGTGAGTATGTTGCTGGTCTGGTCTGGTCATCCTCGTGTGCACCTGAAGACGACTTGGTGGTGTGAATGGAGCAAATATGACGGCGGTGAGGAAACGTTGAACAAAAGGCTACTTCAACAGATCATCATATTTACCACACCACTTCAACAGATCATCATATTTACCACACCACTTCAACAGATCATCATATTTACCACACCACTTCAACAGATCATCATATTTACCACACCACTTCAACAGATCATCATATTTACCACACCACTTCAACAGATCATCATATTTACCACACCACTTCAACAGATCATCATATTTACCACACCACTTCAACAGATCATCATATTTACCACACCACGGATGAAAAAGTGCACCGAGATGAAGAAGAAGCTTCCTGTCACACTTGAAGAGCAGCCAACAAATGGCCGACATGTTTTTGTCACTCCAGACTGGATCCCCACAGGAGCCCAGTCGGAAATACACTTTTGTTTACTCATCCTACCCCAGCGTCTACCTTTTCCCCACCTTTTACGGGGCACCGTACGTGTGGACCCATCACTGTTCCTGTTCTGTAACCTTGTATAATAGTCGTACAATCTTGAACGCGTTTGTGCTGAAAGTGACATCTTCTTGTACTTGTTGTACAATAAAGACCATACCACACCATACAATACCATATATACCATACCACACCATACATTACCATACAATACCATATATACCATACCACACCATACATACAATACCATTCCCCACCACACCACACCATAGCATACCACACCATACAATACCATATATACCATACCACACCATACATTACCATACAATACCATATATACCACACCACACCATACATACAATACCATTCCACACCACACCATAGCATACCACACCATACAATACCATATATACCATACCACACCATACATTACCATATAATACCATATATACCATACCACACCATACATACAATACCATTCCACACCACACCATACCATAGCATACCCCACCATACAATGCCATATATACCATACCACACCATACATTACCATACAATGCCATATATTCCATACCACACCTTACATACAATACCATTCCACGCCACACCACACCACACCATACCATAGCATACCACACCACACCATACATACAATACCATTCCACACCACACCATAGCATACCACACCATACAATACCATATATACCATACCACACCATACATTACCATACAATACCATATATACCATA
>NC_084743.1:5267380-5269880 GCF_033978785.1 Entelurus aequoreus
GAAGGCCTGGCTCTCAGTCTCCCTTCTAATTCATCCCAAAGGTGTTCTATCGGGTTCAGGTCAGGACTCTGTGCAGGCCAGTCAAGTTGATCCACACCCGACTCTGTCATCCATGTCTTTATGGACCCTGCTTTGTGAGGAGCGCTCCAAACTGTTCCCACCAGGTTGGGAGCATGAAAATGTTTTGGTATCGTGGAGCATTCAAAGTTCCTTTCATGGGAACTAAGGGGCCAAGCCCAACTCCTGAAAAACAACCCCACACCATAATTCCTCCTCCACCAAATTTCACACGGATGGTGGCCGAGTTGCTGTTGCCCTGGAACCAATTATTCGTGATAAACGAGGCACTACAGTAAAGGCATTGGATTTATGTCCGCCATGTTGGCAGAATGTCTTGCTAGTAAACAAAAGGTCTTTATGTTGCTGACGCGCAACAAAACCAACACCAAAAGTAACTTCTCTATGGATACTTGCAGTAAAAACTGATGGCAGTTTCCTCGGCCTTTGGCTCTGGACTTGGTGACACCTCGTTAGACTAAGTGCCCGAGAAGACTGCAGCTTCAGCCAACTCATTACTTAGTTTTATGGTGGATATTAATATCAAATCGGCAGATACTAATGCAGACATTTGTGTCAACATATCCCTGCTTTGGTATCACAAAGATGAAATATTTAGAAAGTATCTCCCGAATGTAAAGAATCTTGGAACGAAATCCTGAATCCAGGCAGTTATCTGAGTCACTCCCAAAAAGTAAGCAGTTGTTCCTTGTCTCCTTTCTGACCATTTCTGAAAGTTTCATTCAAGTCTGACAGTAAATGTTGGAGTTTTGTTGCTCCTGGTGGGACTACTGTCGATTCCGCTTCTTTTTCCTACGCTTCGAACCCTGCGTCTCATAAAACGACGCGGCTAATTTATGATTTTCTTCTTTGCTGACAGCCAAATGCAAATAGTTTAAAAAAACAACAACAACTGCTCTGTCCTTCCATGAAGTGCTTTCAACCGGAAGTAGAAGTGCCGTTCTGTCTTCTCGCCGTCCATAGCGTTTCTACTCGTACGGATTCTTCACTCATCCCTCCGAGCAACGTTGGTAAGTTTTACAATATAACCAAAACATTTCTTACGGACTAAAGCGTCCTATGTGTGATGTCTGTAGGAGCGTTTTCATGCATATTTCTACGTGCTGTCGTAATGTAATGCGTCGTTAGCATTGGCTATTATGCTAACAGGTTTACAAGTGCCTGTGTTAGTGTTATTAACTTGAAAATGGCATTCTTTTTTTCATTTTTAAACTTTACAAAAAATTCCTCAGTAAATTTCAAAGTCGGTTTAGCTGATTGGAGAGCTAGCTTGCGCAGCTAGTGGGTCCATGACCATGACTTTGATTGATTGAAACTTTTATTAGTAGATTGCACAGTACAGTACATATTCCATACAATTGACCACTAAATGGTAACACCCCAATAAGTTTTTCAACTGGTTTAAGTCCACGTTAATCAATACTTCTGTTTTGTTTGATCAGCCGTTTTACTGCCGTGTTACAGACACAGTTTAGAAACAATCAATGTATGTCAGGGGTCAACAACCTTTTTGAAAGCAAGAGCTACTTCTTGGGTAGTGATTAATGCGAAGGGCTACCAGTTTGATACACACTTCAATAAATTGCCAGAAATAGCCAATTTGCTCAATTGACCTTTAACTCTATGTAATTATTAATAATTAATTATATTTACACTTAATTGAACGGTTTAAAAGAGGAGAAAACACAAAAAAAATGACAATACAATTTTGAAGCATAGTTCATCTTCAATTTCGACTCTTTAAAATTCAAAATTCAACCGAAAAAAAGAAGAGAAAAACTAGCTAATTCGAATCTTTTTGAAAAAATTAAAAAAATAATTTATAGAACATCATTAGTAATTTTTCCTGATTAAGATTAATTTTAGAATTTTGATGACATGTTTTAAATAGGTTAAAATTCAATCTGCACTTTGTTAGAATATATAACAAATTGGACCAAGCTATATTTCTAACAAAGACAAATCATTATTTCTTCTAGATTTTCCAGAATAAAATTTTTAAAAGAAATTCAAAAGACTTTGAAATAATATTTAAATTTGATTCTACAGATGTTCTAGATTTGCCAGAATAATTGTTTTGAATTTTAATCATAATAAGTTTGAAGAAATATTTCACAAATATTCTTCGTCGAAAAAACAGAAGCTAAAATGAAGAGTTAAATTAAAATGTATTTATTATTCTTTACAATAAAAAAAAAAATTTACTTGAACATTGATTTAAATTGTCAGGAAAGAAGAGGAAGGAATTTAAAAGGTAAAAAGGTATATGTGTTTAAAAAAGGTTGTATTTTTTCTCTAAAATTGTCTTTCTGAAAGTTATAAGAAGCAAAGTAAAAAAATGAATGAATTTATTTAAACAAGTGAAGACCAAGTCTTTAAAATATTTTCTTGGATTTTCAAATTATATTTGAGTTTTGTCTCT
>NC_084743.1:5274880-5277380 GCF_033978785.1 Entelurus aequoreus
GATCACAGCAGCACTGCATTTCTATTTTTATCTATGTTTATGTTTTATCTAGAGCAGGGGTCACCAACCTTTTTGAAAGCAAGAGCTACTTCTTGGGTAGTGATTAATGCGAAGGGCTACCAGTTTGATACACACTTCAATAAATGGCCAGAAATAGCCAATTTGCTCAATTTACCTTTAACTCTATGTTATTATTAATAATTGATGATATTTACACTTAATTGAACGGTTTAAAAGAGGAGAAAACACGAAAAACAATGACAATTACATTTTGAAGCATAGTTTATCTTCAATTTCGACTCTTTAAAATTCAAAATTCAACCGAAAAAAAGAAGAGGAAAAACTAGCTAATTCGAATGTTTTTGAAAAAATTAAAAAAAATAATTAATGGAACATCATTAGCAATTTTTCCTGATTAAGATTAATTTTACAATTTTGATGACATGTTTTAAAAATGTTAAAATCCAATCTGCACTTTGTTAGAATATATAACAAATTGGACCAAGCTATATTTCTAACAAACACAAATCATTATTTCTTCTAGATTTTCCAGATCATAAATTTTAAAAGAAATACAAAAGACTTTGAAATAAGATTTAAATTTGATTCTACAGATTTTCTAGATTTGCCAGAATAATTTTTTTGAATTTTAATCATAATAAGTTTGAAGAAATATTTCACAAATATTCTTCGTGGAAAAAACAGAAGCTAAAATGAAGAATTAAATTAAAATGTATTTATTATTCTTTACAATAAAAAAAATACATTGACTTGAACATTGATTTAAATTGTCAGGAAAGAAGAGGAAGGAATTTAAAAGGTAAAAAGGTATATGTGTTTAAAAATCCTAAAATCATTTTTAAGGTTGTATTTTTTCTCTAAAATTGTCTTTCTGAAAGTTATAAGAAGCAAAGTAAAAAAATGTATGAATTTATTTAAACAAGTGAAGACCAAGTCTTTAAAATATTTTCTTGGATTTTCAAATTCTATTTGAGTTTTGTCTCTCTTAGAATTAAAATGTCGGGCAAAGCGAGACCAGCTTGCTAGTAAATAAATAACATTTAAAAAATAGAGGCAGCTCACTGGTAAGTGCTGCTATTTGAGCTATTTTTAGAACAGGCCAGCGGGCTACTCATCTGGTCCTTACGGGCTACCTGGTGCCCGTGTTGGTGACCCCTGCCCTACTGTTTTTCATGTTTTCATTTCTATTTAAATGTTTTATTATATATTCTAACTTTCTATTTTTAATTTTTTTATAATACTTTTAGCACTTTGAGATTTTAACAAGTGCCGTTACTAATGTTATTATTATTATTATTATTATTACTTAGACATGCACCAACGAGTCCACCTTTGTCTTTAATTAGTGGAGCCCTCAGGAGTAAAGACATGATGTACCCCCAATCTTTTCCTTGTGAGTGTCAGGTGACGCGAGGTAGCAGTGACCTCTTGGTGACGGTAAATGCTTTAAATATTTAAAAATAGTTTTTTTTTAAGAGTGTAAAAATCCACTCTTTTCCATTTGAAATGTTTTTTTCTTGATCGCTTTAACATTTGCCTCGAAACCTTTCAAAATACGCCCAAATCTGCACTGATTCATGCAAACAAACAGGACCCTAACGGGGCTTAGACCGTGTGACTCTCGGTCACATGATTGCAACCCAGCTATTGGCGACTCCCCTTGGCTCCGTTGTTAGCTGACTTTTGCTAGCCTTTATTTACGATTTAGAATGCATAAGGACTGTAGAATGATAGGCAACATTCCAAAAGTAGTGAACATTACTTGGCTAATGTCGAGCATATTTGTTGATGGTTTTCTTTCACATTTGAAAAGAGAGCAGAGGCACAAGAACACATGTCAATCACGTCCACCCTCTAGTCCCGCCTTGTCAGCAAGTGTCATGTCAGTTTGTCACGTACACGCGGCCAGCTGTCACTCACTTTCACACTGACAAATCATTTCTGCTCCTCACTCGTCTATTCTTCCTGTTTATGATCATCTACATCTACTATATGATCATCTACATCTACTATATGATCATCTACTATATGATCATCTACATCTACTATATGATCATCTACATCTACTATATGATCATCTACATCTACTATATGATCATCTACATCTACTATATGATCATCTACATCTACTATATGATCATCTACATCTACTATATGATCATCTACATCTACTATATGATCATCTACATCTACTATATGATCATCTACATCTACTATATGATCATCTACATCTACTATATGATCATCTACATCTACTATATGATCATCTACATCTACTATATGATCATCTACATCTACTATATGATCATCTACTATATGATCATCTACATCTACTATATGATCATCTACATCTACTATATGGTCATCTACTATATGATCATCTACATCTACTATATGATCATCTACATCTACTATATGATCATCTACATCTACTATATGGTCATCTACTATATGATCATCTACATCTACTATATGATCA
>NC_084743.1:5282380-5287380 GCF_033978785.1 Entelurus aequoreus
CAACATACACCTTCCCCTTCCAACTGTCCTGGATGAACTGAAATTCTTGTTTCCATTCGTTTTGGAACTTGCAAGCGGATTTCTTCATCTTGCTCGTCGACGGCGTCGCCATGTCCGTAATTTCCTCGTTCTTCTGCTTTGTCTCCTTGTTGTGTGCGCAGTTGTGCACTCTACTCTCTAAAAGCCCTAGATGTTATGACGTTCATTGGGCAGGCAAGCTGTTTATATTGTGGGAAAGCAGACGTGAGAACAGGCTGTCCCCCACGCAGTCTCAGGTCCGCATTGAGCTGGAGGGGGCGTGGCCTCCAGCTCCGGCTGAATACCGGGAGTTTGTCCGGAGAAAATCTCTGCCGGGAGGTTGTCGGGAGAGGCGCTGAATACCGGGAGTCTCCCGCTAAAAACGGGAGGGTTGGCAAGTATGAGCAGGGGTGTCAAAAGTGTGCATTTGCGGCCCGCAGCTAATGTCTTAAAGGCCCACGGCACATTCTAAAAATACTATTCAAATAAACAAAAACATAACAAAAGTGAAATAAAAAAGCTTAAAGGTGAAATGTCATTTAGAAAAAGTTGCAATGTTGACTAATAAAACAAAGCTGGTTTTCTTTCTTTCAAACTGTCATTGCTCAAAACATAATATTGAATCAAAATTAGGGATGTCCGATAATGGCTTTTTGCCGATATCCGATATTCCGATATTGTCCAACTCTTTAATTACCGATACCGATATCAACCGATACCGATATCAGCCGATATATACAGTCGTGGAATTAACACATTATTATGCCTAATTTGGACAACCAGGTATGGTGAAGATAAGGTACTTTTTAAAAAAATTAGTAAAATAAGATAAATAAATTAAAAACATTTTCTTGAATAAAAAAAGAAAGTACAACAATATAAAAACAGTTACATAGAAACTAGTAATGAATGAAAATGAGTCAAATGAAGTGTTAAAGGTTAGTACTATTAGTGGAGCAGCAGCACGCACAATCATGTGTGCTTACGGACTGTATCCCTTGCAGACTGTATTGATATATATTGATATATAATGTAGGAAGCAGAATATTAATAACAGAAAGAAACAACCCTTTTGTGTGAATGAGTGTAAATGGGGGAGGGAGGTTTTTTGGTGCACTAATTGTAAGTGTATCTTGTGTTTTTTATGTGGATTTAATAAAAAAAAACACAAAAAAAACGATACCGATAATAAAAAAAACGATACCGATAATTTCCGATATTACATTTTAACACATCTCTAAATATGACCAATGTATGATCCTGTAACTACTTGGTATCGGATCCATACCTAAATGTGTGGTATCATCCAAAACTAATGTCAAGTATGAAAGAAGAGAAGAATAAGTGATTATTACATTTGAACAGAAGTGTAGATAGAACATGTTGCAACAGTAAATAAGCAGATATTAACAGTAAATGAACAAGTAGATTAATAATGTAATAAATAGGGATGTCCGATAATGGCTTTTTGCCGATATCCGATATTCCGATATTGTCCAACTGTTTAATTACCGATACCGATATCAACCGATACCGATATCAGCCGATATATGCAGTCGTGGAATTAACACATTATTATGCCTAATTTGGACAACCAGGTATGGTGAAGATAAGGTACTTTTTAAAAAAAATTGTAAAATAAGATAAATAAATTAAAAACATTTTCTTGAATAAAAAAGAAAATACAACAATATAAAAACAGTTACATAGAAACTAGTAATGAATGAAAATGAGTCAAATTAAGTGTTAAAGGTTAGTACTATTAGTGGAGCAGCAGCACGCACAATCATGTGTGCTTACGGACTGTATCCCTTGCAGACTGTATTGATATATATTGATATATAATGTAGGAAGCAGAATATTAATAACAGAAAGAAACAACCCTTTTGTGTGAATGAGTGTAAATGGGGGAGGGAGGTTTTTTTGGGTTGGTGCACTAATTGTAAGTGTATCTTGTGTTTTTTATGTGGATTTAATTTTAAAAAAAATAATAATAATAAATAAATAAAACGATACCGATAATAAAAAAAAACAATACCGATAATTTCCGATATTACATTTTAACGCATATATCGGCAGGCCGATATTATCGGACATCTCTAATCAAAATCAATGTTATTATGAATGATTGACCTATCCAAGGTTCCCATTACTTCACATCAAATATTACACTAAGAAAAATATTTTTGGTGGAAGATTTTGCAAATTTGGTAAATAAATAACCCAAAAAAATGTATATTTTGTTGTTTTCTTACTGTACCGAAAATGAACCGAACCGTGACCTCTAAACCGAGGTACGTACCGAACCGATACACCCTCATAATGAAGTGATTTTCTGGTATACCAGTTTGAGAATCACTGATTCTAGTCTTCTCTACCCAAATGACAAACTCAAAAAGTGAAGTGAATTATATTTATATAGCGCTTTTCTCTAGCGACTCAAAGCGCTTTACATAGTGAAACCCAATATCTAAGTTCCATTCAAACCAATGTGGGTGGCACTGGGAGTGGGTGGGTAAAGTGTTTTGCCCCAAGGACACAACGGCAGTGACTAGGATGGCAGAAGCTGGGATCGAACCTGGAACCCTCAAGTTGCTCAGTGGCCTAGTGGTCAGTGTCCGCCCTGAGATGGGTAGGTTGTGAGTTCAAACCCCGGCCGAGTCATACCAAAGACTATAAAAAAAATGGGAGCCATTACCTCCCTGCTTGGCACTCAGGATCAAGGGGTGGAATTTGGGGTTAAATCACCAAAATGATTCCCGGGCGTGGCCACCGCTGCTGCCCACTGCCCCCCTCACCTCCCAGGGGGTGAACAAGGGTGATGGGTCAAATGCAGAGGACAAATTTCACCACACCTAGTGTGTGTGTGACAATCATTGCTACTTTAAAGGCCTACTGAAATGATTTTTTTTTATTTAAACGGGAATAGCAGATCCATTCTATGTGTCATACTTGATCATTTCGCGATATTGCCATTTTTTTGCTGAAAGGATTTAGTAGAGAAAATCGACGATAAAGTTCGCAACTTTTGCTCGCTGATAAAAAAAAGCCTTGCCTGTAGCGGAAGTAGCGTGACGTCACAGGAGCTAGTATTCCTCACAATTCCCCGTTGTTTACAATGGAGCGAGAGAGATTCGGACCGAGAAAGTGACGATTACCCCATTAATTTGAGCCAGGATGAAAGATTCGTAGATGAGGAACGTTACAGTGAAGGACTTGAGAGGCAGTGATGGACGTATCTTTTTTCGCTCTGACCGTAACTTAGGTACAAGCTGGCTCATTGGATTCCACACTCTCTCCTTTTTCTATTGTGGATCACGGATTTGTATTTTAAACCACCTGGGATACTATATCCTCTTGAAAATGAGAGTCGAGAACGCAAAATGGACATTCGGTGCCTTTTATCTCCACGACAATACATCGGCGAAATGCTTTAGCTACGAGCTAACGTGATAGCATCGTGCTTTAACTGCATATAGAAACAAAAAAATAAACCCCTGACTGGAAGGATAGATAGAAAATCAACAATACTATTAAACCGTGGACATGTAACTACACGATTAATGCTTTCCAGGCTGGCGAAGATTAACAATGCTGTGCTAACGACGCCATTGAAGCTAACTTAGCAACTTAGCAACGGGACCTCACAGAGCTATGCTAAAAACATTAGCTCTCCACCTACGCCAGCCAGCCCTCATCTACTCATCAACACCCGTGCTCACCTGCGTTCCAGCGATCGGCAGAAGGACGAAGGACTTCACCCGATGCGTTTGGCGGCCCGGAGACGTAGGAAGTCAAGGTGAGGTCGGCGGCTAGCGCGGCTAGTGCTCCAACAAAGTCCTCCTGGTTGTGTTGCTGTAGTCCGCTGCTAATACACTGATCCCACCTACAACTGTCTTCTTTGCAGCCTTCATTGTTCATTAAACAAATTGCAAAAGATGTCCAGAATACTGTGGAATTATGAAATGAAAACAGAGCTTTTTGTATAGGATTCTACGGGGTACCATAACTTCCGTTACTCGGACTTCGTCACGCGCATACGTCATCATACCGCGACGTTTCAGCCGGATATTTCCCAGGAAGTTTTAAATGTCACTTTATAAGTTAACCCGGCCGTATTGGCATGTGTTGCAATGTTAAGATTTCATCATTGATATATAAACTATCAGACTGCGTGGTCGCTAGTAGTGGCTTTCAGTAGGCCTTTAACTTAACTTTAACTTGCTGGTACGACCACTCTACCAACTGAGCTACACCGCCCCAAGTGCGGAGTTGTCTGCGGAATGCATGGGAAGGAAGCTAGCAAAGCAAAACAGCAACACACTGAGGTCAGGCTGCTTGGGAAGGTGACAAAAGAGGCTACTGTCAACACACACACACACACACACACTGGAGAGTACAGAATAATTGAGTCATTACTCTCAAAAAGACATTTGTGCATGCAGAAGTCACCGACCGCATTATTCCTTACCTCAGCGCACCTTGATAAACGACAGGATGCTAACAACACGTGTGTTACTCAACTAAAAGTATTGTAATTCAGTCATAGTTTGCTCTTAATAAATGTTGGAAAACAGGCGCTTGTTGAGTCAAAGGTCACTTATTATGCAAATGTGGTTTTCTTTAACGAGGTTCTCAGCGTTATTGAGTCCCTAGAGTTTGTTTACGAGCGTGAGAAGAATCCATCATCTCCCTCACTTATTAGCTCCCCTTGAAGGAAGGCTCAAAGGTTGAAAGTCGTCTGACTCGGGTTGTACGTCCGATAG
The DNA here is from genome assembly GCF_033978785.1 of Entelurus aequoreus. NCBI lineage: Eukaryota > Metazoa > Chordata > Actinopteri > Syngnathiformes > Syngnathidae > Entelurus > Entelurus aequoreus. The sequence continues at coordinate 5,287,165 of NC_084743.1, forward strand.
TGGTGTGTATTCCTGGGGCCGTACTTATCAAGCTTCTTAGAGTGCCATTTTACACTTAAGTCCTGAGAATTTGCGAAATTTAGTCCTACTCTCAAACTTAAGAATAAAAGCTTTTTATCAACGTTCTTAAGTCTAAGAATCACTCCTACTCTCCACGATATTTAAGAGACCTTCAGAGGTGTCTTAAGTGGTTAGGAGTTGCCAGCAGGGGATGGC
>NC_084743.1:5297380-5302380 GCF_033978785.1 Entelurus aequoreus
GTGTGTGTGTGTGTGTGTGTGTGTGTGTGTGTGTGTGTGTGTGTGTGTGTGTTTGTGTGGAGAAGAGAACATTAAGGGCCAAAAGAAAAAACTTGGCCCTTAAAGGCCTACTGAAAGCCACTACTAGCGACCACGCAGTCTGATAGTTTATATATCAATGATGAAATCTTAACATTGCAACACATGCCAATACGGCCGGGTTAACTTATAAAGTGACATTTTAAATTCCCGGGAAATATCCGGCTGAAACATCGCGGTATGATGACGTATGCGCGTGACGAAGTCCGAGTAACGGAAGTTATGGTACCCCGTAGAATCCTATACAAAAAGCTGTTTTCATTTCATAATTCCACAGTATTCTGGACATCTTTTGCAATTTTTTTAATGAACAATGAAGGCTGCAAAGAAGACAGTTGTAGGTGGGATCAGTGTATTAGCAGCGGACTACAGCAACACAACCAGGAGGACTTTGTTGGAGCGCTAGCCGCGCTAGCCGCCGACTTCACCTTGACTTCCTACGTCTCCGGGCCGCCAAACGCATCGGGTGAAGTCCTTCGTCCTTCTGCCGATCGCTGGAACGCAGGTGAGCACGGGTGTTGATGAGCAAATGAGGGCTGGCTGGCGTAGGTGGAGAGCTAATGTTTTTAGCATAGCTCTGTGCAGTCTGGTTGCTAAGTTAGCTTCAATGGCGTCGTTAGCACAGCATTGTTAACCTTCGCCAGCCTGGAAAGCATTAACCGTGTATTTACATGTCCACGGTTTAATAGTATTGTTGATTTTCTATCTATACTTCCAGTCAGGGGTTTATTTCTTTGTTTCTATATGCAGTTAAAGCAAGATGCTATCACGTTAGCTCGTAGCTAAAGCATTTCGCCGATGTATTGTCGTGGAGATAAAAGGCACTTAATGTCCATTTCGTGTTCTCGACTCTCATTTTCAAGAGGATAAAGTATCCGAGGTGGTTTAAAATACAAATCCGTGATCCACAATAGAAAAAGGAGAGTGTGGAATCCAATGAGCCAGCTTGTACCTAAGTTACGGTCAGAGCGAAAAAAGATACGTCCATCACTGCCTCTCAAGTCCTTCACTGTAACGTTCCTCATCCACGAATCTTTCATCCTCGCTCAAATTAATGGGGTAATCATCACATTCTCGGTCCGAATCTCTCTCACTCCATTGTAAACAACGGGGAATTGTGAGGAATACTAGCTCCTGTGACGTCACGCTACTTCCGCTACAGGCAAGGCTTTTTTTTATCAGCGAGCAAAAGTTGCGAACTTTATCGTCGATTTTCTCTACTAAATCCTTTCAGCAAAAATATGGCAATATCGCGAAATGATCAAGTATGACATAGAATTGATCGGCTATTCCCGTTTAAATAAAAAAAAATCATTTCAGTAGGCCTTTAAGTCAGTGTTTTTTACCATAAGGCCGTGGTCCATTGTTGGGCTAGCGCAGAGCTGGGCAAATGAAGGCCCGGGGGCCACATGCAGCCCGTTAAGCTTTTTAATGTGGCCCGCCGGACATTCCCAAAGAATGTTTTTAGATGTTTAAGATGTAAAGTGTAGCTGCCATTATGATGTGCGGGGATCTTTTCTAATGACTGTAAGTCTTCAACTATACTAAGTCTTACAATGCTTGGATTCTGCACTTTTGCATGATATTTTTGTGGCTAGTGTTGTCCTGATACCAATATTATTTCGATACTTTTCGATACTTTTCGGTATTTTTCTAAATAAAGGGGACCAGAAAAAATTGCATTATTGGCTTTATTTTAACAACAAATCTTAGGGTCTACCTGGTTGATCCTGCCAGTAGCATATGCTTGTCTCAAAGATGAAGCCATGCAAGTGCAAACCAGTTTGACAGTGAAACTGCGTTTGGCTCATTAAAGGCCTACTGAAATGAAATTTTTTAATTTAAACGGGAATAGCAGATCCATTCTATGTGTCATACTTGATCATTTTGCGATATTGCCATATTTTTGCTGAAAGGATTTAGTAGAGAACAACGTCGATAAAGTTCGCAACTTTTGGTCTCTGATAAAAAAAAGCCTTGCCTGTACCGGAAGTAGCGTGACGTAGTCAGTTGTTCACTCCCTCATATTTTCCTATTGTTTTCAACGCAGCTAGAGCTATTCGGACCATTACCCCATTAATTTGAGCGAGGATGAAAGATTCGTGGACGAGGAACTTTAGAGTGACGGACTAGAATGCAGTGAAATACATATTTTTTTTCGCTCTGACCGTAACTTAGGTACAAGCTGGCTCATTGGATTCCACACTCTCTCCTTTTTCTATTGTGGATCACGGATTTGTATTTTAAACCACCTGGGATACTATATCCTCTTGAAAATGAGAGTCGAGCACGCGAAATGGACATTCAGTGCCTTTTATCTCCACGACAATACATCGGCGAAACGCTTTAGCTACGAGCTAACGTGATAGCATCGTGCTTTAACTGCATATAGAAACAAGAAAAATAAACCCCTGACTGGAAGGATAGATAGAAAATCTACAATACTATTAAACCGTGGATATGTAAATACACGGTTAATGCTTTCCAGGCTGGCGAAGGTTAACAATGCTGTGCTAACGACGCCATTGAAGCTAACTTAGCAACCGGACTGCACAGAGCTATGCTAAAAACATTAGCTCTCCACCTACGCCAGCCAGCCCTCATCTGCTCATCAACACCCGTGCTCACCTGCGTTCCAGCGATCAGCGGAAGGACGAAGGACTTCACCCGATGCGTTTGGCGGCCCGGAGACGTAGGAAGTCAAGGTGAGGTCGGCGGCTAGCGCGTCTGCTCTCCAACAAAGTCCTCCTGGTTGTGTTGCTGTAGTCCGCTGCTAATACACCGATCCCACCTACAACTGTCTTCTTTGCAGCCTTCATTGTTTATTAAACAAATTGCAAAAGATGTCCAGAATACTGTGGAATTATGAAATGAAAACAGAGCTTTTTGTATAGGATTCTACGGGGTACCATAACTTCCGTTAAACTGACTACGTCACGCGCATACGTCATCGTACCGCGACGTTTCAGCCGGATATTTCCCGGGAAATTTTAAATGTCACATTATAAGTTAATCCGGCCGTATTGGCATGTGTTGCAATGTTAAGATTTCATCATTGATATATAAACTATCAGACTGCGTGGTCGCTAGTAGTGGCTTTCAGTAGGCCTTTAAATCAGTTATGGTTCCTTTGATCACTCCACCGTTACTTGGATAACTGTGGCAATTCTAGAGCTAGTACATGCATACGAGCGCTGACCCTGGACGGGGATGCGTGCATTTATCAGACCGAAAACCCATACGGGGCTCCCCACTCGGGGGGACGCTCCGGCTGCTTTGGTGACTCTAGATAACCTCAAGAAGAAGTCAGCTGGGTGATGCAATAGCAAGAACACCATCATGAACACAACTAATTCTAGAAACATGACCTATAAAGTCAGCTGGATGATGCAATAGCAAGAACACCATCATGAACACAACTAATTCTAGAAACATGACCTATAAAGTCAGCTGGATGATGCAATAGCAAGAACACCATCATGAACAACTAATTCTAGAAGGATTCTGTCAATTGGCACAATGTCGGCCTTCAGGGCTGCCAGCTGCTCTGCTGTGGAGCGTACGTACAGTCCATACTGTACATTGTTACCATGGCAACCAAACACACACACGTGGCATATGAGCCCCTAAAGCCAGGTGCAGCCAAAAGGGAAACAGCTTGCCAACAAACACCCTTGGAGGGATTTATGGAATCATGTTCTCATTTCTTCTGCACCAACACCTCAGTGGAAAATCTAAGTGGTTATTTTTGTCCTCAATGATAGATACTGGACATGTTCTACTGGACATAACAATAACAACAATCTAAGTCGTATTATTGTCCTCAATGATAGATACTGGACATGTTCTACTGGACATAACAATAACAACAACAATCTAAGTCGTATTATTTTTGTCCTGAATGATAGATGGTCCAAGAAGAAAATACTGGCCAAGTTCTACTGGACTTAGCAACATTACTCAGCCTCATTTGTGCACACTTGACTTGCAGCACAACATCAACTTTTACTTTGTTTTCTTTTTGCTGCTCCTTGTTTGGTGTCCATTGTTTTGTCCCGCCCCCTTCTGTGTCCACCAATCACAGCCTCGCTATTGTGGAACCTCTACTGTACTACTTCCAGGCTGCTGTTTATGTACGCAAGAAGAAACACTAAAGTCATCAACCAACAAAATTGTACGAGGGGAACTTTGGTGGTTTTAGTCATACTCGGCATGTCTTTTGTAAAAGGGAATAACTTTGTGTTATTGTATGTTGGATATACATTTGAGGAGGAGAAGGAAAAGAGGAAAAAGAACAATAAGAGAATGAGGCAGAAAAAGAACAACAAACAAAAACAAGAGGAACAAAGAAGAAGAAAAGAAGAACAAAAAAAAGAAGAACAAGAACAAACAAAAAAAACTAAACAAAGAAGAACAAGAAGAACAAAAGAACAAAAAACAAACAGAAGAACAACAATACAAGAAAAACAAAAGGAAAATAAGAACACAAACAACAACGAAAACAAGGGGAACAAAAAGAACAAGAACACAAACATTCACAAAAAAAGAATAACACAAACAAGAACAAAAGAAGAACACAAACAACAACAAAAACAAGAGGTAAAAAAACTAAAGAACAAAAACAAAAAGAGAACAAGAAGAAAATAAAAAATAAGAAGAATGAGAATACAAACAAGAACAAGAGGAACAAAAATAAAAACAAGAAGAACAAAAAGAAAAAGAAGAACACAAACAACAACAAAAACAGGACAAACAAAGAAAAACAAGAAGAACAAAAAGAAAAAGAAGAACACAAACAAGAACAAAAGCAATGGGAACAAAAAGAAGAACAAGAACACAAACAAGAACAAAAAAAGAAGAACACAAACAAAAACAAAAGGAACAAAAGGAGAACAAGAAGAACAAAAACAAGAAAAAAACAA
>NC_084743.1:5312380-5319880 GCF_033978785.1 Entelurus aequoreus
CGGAATTCCCCCATGGCAAGCAACGTGCGCTGCACCTGTAGACACTGCCTCTCTCTCTTTCTCTCTCTCTCTCTCTCTCTTTGCGGCGAGCTCCTCACGTGGCACGTACCTCCCGATGACGTAGCACACAAACAGTGCAGTATGTGCAAAGTTTTACTTCTGCCACCAATTGTAGCGTCCAGAAGAAGTGCACACCAAGTCTGACGCTCTTTTGAAACTTTTATTAAGCATGCTATACTAACACAGCTCAACTTATCTCGTTCCTTCCACACGCACGTCTATCCTCACTCCTCATTTACGCAACTCAAGAAGACAACATCATGTGGTTACACTACATTATTTAAACACAGCAACGTGTGTGCCACAAATTAAGCACACGGCTTTACCTTTACTTGGCAGTCCATGTCTTGTTGAAAACACGCCATTCGTCATCAACTTTTCTTTTTTTAGCGTCTCGGGGATAACCGGGCATCACTTGTCGCTGTGCGCCTTCACTCGCAGGACGCACATGAATAACACTTTTCAGAATAAAAGCAGCACAGTTGTATTGCACGCACGACATAGATGTTTTTTTAAATTTATTTTGTAATTTGTGATTGCCGCTGCGCGCACGAGCATACGTCCACACGGAAGTAATACAAATAACGCTTTTCAAAACAAAAGCAGCACACTCGAAATAGATACTTTTTAAAATGTATTTTGTAATTTATGATTAGGCCTCACGCGGGCCGGACAGGGACGTACAAAGGGCCGGATGCGGCCCGGGGGCCGCAGAATGCCCAGGTCTGTTATAGAGGATAATAAAAGCAGTGCCAACATGGCACGCCCGTAATTTAGTTGTAAGGGTGAAAATTGGAGAATATTTGCCCCGGGAGATTTCTAAGAGAGGCACTGAGATCCGTAAGTCCCCTGGGAAAATCGGAAGGGTCGGCAAGTATGCAGCTGAGCCGCATCAGAGTGGTCAAAGAGCCGCATGCGGCTCCGGAGCCGCAGGTTGCCGACCCCTGGCCTACAGTGTAAATATAGTCATTGGGGCCTTTGCACGTTTGCACTGGAGTCTGATAAAAATCAGTTAAATGGAAAAAAAAACTCTGATTTCCATAAATCAGATTTGCGCCACTTTGGCCTGCAGTGTAAACATAGTGTAGTTATTGGGGCCACAATGGGGCCTCTGCGCGTTCACACTGGAGTCTGCTAAAAATCAGTCAGATGGAAAACAAATGTGGATTTCAATCAAATCTGATTTGCGCCACTTTGGCCTAAAGTGTAAACATAGACATTGGGGCCACAATGGGGCCACATTGGGGCCTTTGCACGTTTACACTGGAGTCTGATGAAAATCAGTCAGATGGGAAAAAAAATCTGATTTCAATAAATCCTATTTGGGCCACTTTGGCCTACAGTCGTAGTCTTAATCTTGCCCTTTGTTTCCAATGGGCGGGTGGAGAGAGCGGAAAGAGAGAGAGAGGATTGGGACATAAAGCTGGAGTTGATTAGGAGCCACACTGATGATGATTTGATAATGGTGTGGGAAGAAGACGTCTCCTGACAAACACCAGACGTCAGTGAAAAGAAGACAATCCCACACTCCCGCCATGTTGTGTCACCATGGCGCTAGCCACATCAACACAGTGGCATGCTGGACATTTCAGTCAGATCAGGTGTCGCCACTCCTAAGTGGGGCGTCAGATCAGGTGTCGCCACTCCTAAGTGGGGCGTCAGATCAGGTGTCGCCACTCTTAAGTGGGGCGTCCACACTTTTCATGGCTCAAATACTTCAATAATGTGCTCAGTCAACATCTTCAATACTAAGTCATCTTTAGAGACCTCTGTCTTAAAGGGAACTGCACTTGTTTTATTTGTCTATCATTCACAGTCCTTATGTAGGACAGGAACACGTAGGTTTGTCTTTTTATGCATTCTAAATCCTAAATAAACACTAGCAATAGTCAGCTAACAATGGAGCTAATGGGATTCGCTCAATTCCGCCTACAAAGTGCTCTAAAAAAACTTTCAAAAAGGTTTTATATACACACTGTAAGTATATATGTAATGTACTAATCTTCATAATAACATGTAACACATACATATTTTCATCATTTTAAGTATTATATACACACTGTAAGTATATATGTAATGAAGTAACATTCATAATAACATGTAATATTTACATATTTTCCTAATTTTAAGTATTATATACACACTGTAAGTATATATGTAATGAAGTAACATTCATAATAACGTGTAATATTTACATATTTTCATCATTTTAAGTATTATATACACACTGTAAGTATATATGTAATGAAGTAACATTCATAATAACGTGTAATATTTACATATTTTATATACACACTGTAAGTATATATGTAATGAAGTAACATTCATAATAACATGTTATATTTACATATTTTATATACACACTGTAAGTATATATGTAATGAAGTATGATTCATAATATGTAATATTTACATATTTTCATAATTTTAAGTATTATATACATGATGTAAGTATATATGTAATGTAGTAACATTCATAACATGTAATATTTACATATTTTCATAATTTTAAGTATTATATAGACACTAAGTATTCATGTAATGTAGTAACATTCATAACATGTAACATGTAGATATTTTTATCATTTTAAGTATTATATACACACTGTAAGTATATATGTAATGTAGTAACATTCATAACAACATGTAATATTTACATATTTTCAACATTTTAAGTATTATATACACACTAAGTATTTATGCAATGTAGTAACATTCATAACATGTAACATATATATATTTTTATCATTTTAAGTATTATATACACACTGTAAGTATATATGTAATGTAGTAACATTCATAATAACATGTAATATTTACATATTTTCATCATTTTTAGTATTATATACATGATGTAAGTATATATGTAATGTAGTAACATTCATAACAACATGTAATATTTACATATTTTCATCATTTTAAGTATTATATACACTCTGTAAGTATATATGTAATGTAGTAACATTCATAACATGTAATATTTACATATTTTCATAATTTTAAGAAATATACACACTAAGTATTTATGTAATGTAGTAACATTCATAACATGTAACATATAGATATTTTTTATAATTTTAAGTATTATATACACACTGTAAGTATATATGTAATGTAGTAACATTCATAATAACATGTAATATTTACATATTTTCATCATTTTTAGTATTATATACATGATGTAAGTATATATGTAATGTAGTAACATTCATAACAACATGTAATATTTACATATTTTCATCATTTTAAGTATTATATACACACTGTAAGTATATATGTAATGTAGTAACATTCATAATAACATGTAATATTTACATATTTTCATCATTTTTAGTATTATATACACTCTGTAAGTAAAAATGTAATGTAGTAACATTCATAACATGTAACATATAGATATTGTTTGTCATTTTAAGTATTATATACACTCTGTAAGTATATATGTAATGTAGTAACATTCATAACATGTAATATTTACATATTTTCATAATTTTAAGAAATATACACACTAAGTATTTATGTAATGTAGTAACATTCATAACATGTAATATTTACATATTTTCATCATTTTAAGTATTATATACACTCTGTAAGTATATATGTAATGTAGTAACATTCATAACAGAACAAATACCCAGAACCCTTTGCAGTACTAACTCTTCCGGGATGCTACAAAATACACCCCCGCTACCACCAAACCCCGCCCCCGCCCACACACACACACCTTGTAGCGTCCCGGAAGAGTTAGTGCTGGCTGCAAAGGTTTCTGGGTATTTGTTGTGTTGTGTTTATGTTGTGTTACGGTGCGGATGTTCTCCCAATTGTCATTCTTGTTTGGTGTGGGTTCACAGTGTGGCGTATATTTCTAACAGTGTTAAAGTTGTTTATATGGCTACCTCAGAGTAACCTGTATCGCTGTTGATCAAGTATGCCTTGCATTCACTTGTGTGTGCCTGCAGAAGCCGCACATATTAAGGCCAAGTGAAATTACACGGCGGGACAATTTTGGCCCGCGGGCCGGAGTTTGACGCCCATGCTTTAGAGGTTTAAGACCCTGACACACGGACTGGGACTCACCTGTACGGCATTCCAGTCTTCTGGCTGACCGTGTCCTCCCTGGCCGCTCCAAACATCTTGTCCAAACACCTGCTCCCCATCTCTCGCCGCGGCGCCCTCTGCCTCACGTCCGTGGCGTTGGCGAGCCGACCTTTGGCCCCGCCGCCGGAGTGCTGGCGGTGGACGGGGGCCGGTGCCCCGCCTGCGCCGCTGCGGGCGGCCAGCATGACCCCTGGAAGGCAAAGTTGAAGGAGGAAGTCCAGGTCTTGTCTTCCTTCCTTCAAGATGGCTTCCTGGGATTTGATTTGGCACCTTCTCCTCCTTTGTGCTGCTGCACTCCTTATAGCCTGGAAACCTGACCCTGCTTTCCTTGGCGGGCCTAGAAGGAGCAGCCAAACATGGCAGAGTGTTGACAAGATGCAAACACACACAGTAAGTGTCCACTCTCACAACGAAACAGGATTTATGACGGAGGAAAGAAGCATGTTAAAGGCCTACTGAAAGCCACTACTAGCGACCACGCAGTCTGATAGTTTATATATCAATGATGAAATCTTAACATTGCAACACATGCCAATACGGCCGGGTTAACTTATAAAGTGACATTTAAAATTTCCCGGGAAATATCCGGCTGAAACGTCGCGGTATGATGACGTATGCGCGTGACGAAGTCAGAGTAACGGAAGTTATGGTACCCCGTAGAATCCTATACAAAAACCTCTGTTTTCATTTCATAATTCCACAGTATTCTGGACATCTTTTGCAATTTGTTTAATGAACAATGAAGGCTGCAAAGAAGACAGTTGTAGGTGGGATCGGTGTATTAGCAGCGGACTACAGCAACACAACCAGGAGGACTTTGTTGGAGAGCAGACGCGCTAGCCGGCGACCTCACCTTGACTTCCTACGTCTCCGGGCCGCCAAACGCATCGGGTGAAGTCCTTCGTCCTTCCGCCGATCGCTGGAACGCAGGTGAGCACGGGTGTTGATGAGCAGATGAGGGCTGGCTGGCGTAGGTGGAGAGCTAATGTTTTTAGCATAGCTCTGTGCGGTCCGGTTGCTAAGTTAGCTTCAATGGCGTCGTTAGCACAGCATTGTTAACCTTCGCCAGCCTGGAAAGCATTAACCGTGTATTTACATGTCCACGGTTTAATAGTATTGCTGATTTTCTATCTATCCTTCCAGTCAGGGGTTTATTTCTTTTGTTTCTATATGCAGTTAAAGCACGATGCTATCACGTTAGCTCGTAGCTAAAGCATTTCGCCGATGTATCGTCGTGGAGATAAAAGGCACTGAATGTCCATCTCGCATTCTGGACTCTCATTTTCAAGAGGATATAGTATCCCAGGTGGTTTAAAAAACAAATCCGTGATCTACAATAGAAAAAGGACAGTGTGGAATCCAATGAGCCAGCTTGTACCTAAGTTACGGTCAGAGCGAAAAAAGATACGTCCATCACTGCCTCTCAAGTCCTTCACTGTAACATTCCTCATCCACGAATCTTTCATCCTGGCTCAAATTAATGGGGTAATCGTCACTTTCTCGGTCCGAATCTCTCTCGCTCCATTGTAAACAACGGGGAATTGTGAGGAATACTAGCTCCTGTGACGTCACGCTACTTCCGCTACAGGCAAGGCTTTTTTTTATCAGCGAGCAAAAGTTGCGAACTTTATCGTCGATTTTCTCTACTAAATCCTTTCAGCAAAAATATGGCAATATCGCGAAATGATCAAGTATGACACATAGAATGGATCTGCTATTCCCGTTTAAATTAAAAACAATCATTTCAGTAGGCCTTTAAAGGTGAAATGTAATTTAGAAAAAGTTGCAATGTTGACTAATAAAACAAAGCTGTTTTTTTTCTATCAAACTGTCATTGCTCAAAACATAATATTGAATCAAAATCAATGTTATTATGAATTATTGACCTATCCAAGGTTCCCATTACTTCACATCAAATATTACACTAAGAAAATTTTTTTTGGTGGAAGATTTTGCATATTTTGTGTGTTTGCCATAAAAAAACATAGTTTTGTTTGACAAAAAAAGGGCGGAAAACAAACAAAAAAAACAACATAAAAAAAACTAAAACATTTTGAAATGAGGGATAGATGTGAAGTTGATGTAGACTCCAGAGATTTAAATATAAAATGTATGTATGCCCTGGCACGCCATTATCATCATTTCATGACCCAAGCAAAACATTTTTTACACTTTTATACTGAAATAAATACACCTACAACTTAAGTAAAAACATAGAAAAAACTAGCTGCAGCGGTAAAGTTTAGATCCATGAAGGAAAGAAGAAAGTGAATGAATGTTTATAACTGAATACATTTACATATGTATACACTTTTGTTTTATTTAAATGAATTAAGTAATGTTTATGACAACCTTTTTCCAAAACACAACATAGAATGTGAGATACAACAGGATAATGCATATCATTTGTTTTCAAAACGCTTACAAAAAAGTGGGACCCCATTTTTATGACTTGATGGGTCCCTGGGACCCCATTTTGAACATTCCTAGCGCCAACACTGATGTCAACAGAGGAGAAAAAAATACACCTTACCTGGAGTCTATATTTACACCTTACCTGGAGAAGAACATTCTTCACCTCGTGGCTGGTGTGAGAACAAACACAAAGTTGTAACAACCTCACACTCAATGACAAAGATTTAGTTATAAATGTTGATTTGTTTCTGACTAATGAACTGGAGGGAGCTAGCTTGCTAACTAGCATTGTTTGGTGGATGAAAAGAACCCACCAGACACACAATTATATCAAGTTAAATTAGTTGCAACTCAGAAGCTGTAATTTTGTTTAGTTGGTTATTTGGTAAGTTAGTTGGTTAGTTAGTTAGTTAGCAGGATGAGACTGAGTGAAAGAAACTCGCTCTGACTGGCAGTTGGCGGCCATTTTGTGCATTGCCGCCACCTACAGGCATCTTCTAAGGGTACGCAGCATGGAGCGCTACTTCCTACTGGCGCTGACGAGACGCGGGGCCGCCATCTTGGAGTGGTGGTCCGCTCCACTCAGTGCAATACATTTGGCAGGAGCAATGAACTGTCTGCGCATTTAATTCATCTTACCTCACTGAATACCACCGATTTTCACAAGCTTTTTTTGTCAGACGTGTAGCTATGATAAAGGACACATGTTTTATTATTCATAGTTTGCTTAACAGTAATAGAATATTATTGTATGCTATAAGTGAGCAGATGTACCAGATCAAAACTGGGAATATAATCCCAGAGAAGAGGGGAAAAACGGTCAGCTATTTTTAAATTGAAGAAAAAATATGATTAGGTTGTATATACATGCTACATAAACAATGTATGAATACATTAGACATCTATATATCTTATAGACTGTATCTAT
>NC_084743.1:5327380-5344880 GCF_033978785.1 Entelurus aequoreus
TGTAGTGTCAGTAGTACAGGTGTCAGTAGTACAAGTATAAAGTGTCATGCTGGAGCCTATCCCAGAAGAGTGATGCTGGAGCCTATACCAGCAGAGTGATGCTGGAGCCTATCCCAGCAGAGTGATGCTGGAGCCTATCCCAGCAGAGTGATGCTGGAGCCTATCCCAGCAGAGTGATGCAGTGTCAGTAGTACAAGTGTCAGTAGTACAAGTAAAGTGTCAGTATTACTGTAAAAAAAAAAAGAACAAGAAAAAATAACTGTTTACCTGAATGAAGGTTGCCATGACGACTACTGCCCTCTGGTGGCCGCAGGTGAGAACGTCAGGCTGAGTGGTGGCAGCTATTGCATCATGGAAGTTGCAGCTGTTCATGATGACGTCAGGACTGCAGCTATTGGCTGCTGCTTCACATGCACCTTTAGCACCTTTAGCACCTTCAGCGGCTTTAGCATCTTTAGCAGCTTTAGCGGCCGCTTTGTGTCTGACACGTGCAGCTTTCAGAGTCTGAGCTCTCAGCATCAGCACTGCTGCCTTGCCTATGGGCAGGAGGGCAGGAGTGTTAGAGGTGGTCTACAGTAGGAGGGGGGTGTGGTCTTACCTATGAGGCAGGAGAGACACAAAGCAAAGCCCAGAGCCAGAGACACTTGGCTGCTCATGCAGCTCCACCTCTGAGGTTCTCCCAGGAACACCATGGAACACAAGAAGGTGACCACCAGGGAGAGGAGCAGCAGGAAGCTTAGAACTGCATCGTTGGCCTTCACCAAAGGTGTGTTCACCTGGACCGCCAACACCACCTGCAACCAGCAACACACCTTTACAAACCACAGGTGTGTTCACCTGGACCACCAACACCACTTACAACCAGCAACACACCTTTACAAACCACAGGTGTGTTCACCTGCACCCAAAACACCACTTACAACCAGGTACACACCTTTACAAACCACAGGTGTGTTCACCTGCACCCAAAACACCACTTACAACCAGCAACACACCTTTACAAACCACAGGTGTGTTCACCTGCACCCAAAACACCACTTACAACCAGCAACACACCTTTACACTCTTTCTTTCTATGATTTCTATTGTTTCTCTGATTGTTTTCTCTGTTTTTTTCTATGATTGTTCTCTGCGATTATTTTATGTGATTGTTTCTATGATTGATTCTATGATTGTTTGTTTGTTTCTATTGTTTCTGTGATTTTTTTTCAAAGTTTTGTACAGAGACTACACTAACACTGTGTACACTGACTGTAATACCATTGTATATATAGTACTAACACTGTACAGTGTACAGAGACTACACTAACACTGTGTACATTGACTATACCAACACTGTGTATAAAGTACCAACACTGTGTATAAAGTACTAACACTGTGTATAAAGTACTAACACTGTGTATAAAGTACTAAGACTGTGTATAAAGTACTAACACTGTGTATAAAGTACTAACACTGTGTATAAAGTACTAACACTGTGTATAAAGTACTAACACTGTGTATAAAGTACTAACACTGTGTATAAAGTACTAACACTGTGTATAAAGTACTAACATGGTGTATAAAGTACTAACACTGTGTATAAAGTACTAACACTGTGTATAAAGTACTAACACTGTGTATAAAGTACCAACATGGTGTATAAAGTACTAACACTGTGTATAAAGTACTAACACTGTGTATAAAGTACTAACACTGTGTATAAAGTACATGACAAGAACTACAGTGAAGTGATGCAGGATTCTAACCCCGACAACAATGGTGAGGAGCGCTCCACAGGCGGAGATGGTGATGAGGGTGATGCCCAGAGGTTCTCCAAAGGCCAGGAACTCGATGATCTTTGACACGCAGGCATCATGGGCGTCATTAGACCAGTGGTCCTCGCTGCACAACACACACTCTCGTGCATCTGCCAACAACACCACACAAGCACATGACAGCTCAACAAAAACACAACTCACAGATCTCCCGTATCACACGTGCACAACTCACAGATCTCCCGTATCACACGTGCACAACTCACAGATCTCCCGTATCACACGTGCACAACTCACAGATCTCCCGTATCACACGTGCACAACTCACAGATCTCCCGTATCACACGTGCACAACTCACAGATCTCCCGTATCACACGTGCACAACTCACAGATCTCCCGTATCACACGTGCACAAAGTTATCATTCTTTTAACTTACAAGTGCTAGCATTCTAATATTAGCATGTTAGCTTTTTTTGCTAATTCTGCAGGTTTGCACCTCAGTGTCAAATGTGTTGTGGTGTACACACTATGATACGAGAGTGTAGGGGTGGTGTACACGCTATGATACGAGACTGTAGGGGTGGTGTACACGCTATGATACGAGACTGTAGGGGTGGTGTACACACTATGATACGAGAGTGTAGGGGTGGTGTACACGCTATGATACGAGACTGTAGGGGTGGTGTACACGCTATGATACGAGACTGTAGGGGTGGTGTACACACTGATACAAGGCTGTAGGGGTGGTGTACACACTATGATACGAGACTGTAGGGGTGGTGTACACACTATGATACGAGACTGTAGGGGTGGTGTAAACACTATGATACGAGACTGTAGGGGTGGTGTAAACACTATGATACGAGACTGTAGGGGTGGTGTACACACTATGATATGAGAGTGTAGGGGTGGTGTACACGCTATGATACGAGACTGTAGGGGTGGTGTACACACTATGATACGAGAGTGTAGGGGTGGTGTACACGCTATGATACGAGAGTGTAGGGGTGGTGTACACACTATGATATGAGAGTGTAGGGGTGGTGTACACGCTATGATACGAGACTGTAGGGGTGGTGTAAACACTATGATACGAGAGTGTAGGGGTGGTGTACACGCTATGATACGAGACTGTAGGGGTGGTGTACACGCTATGATACGAGACTGTAGGGGTGGTGTACACACTGATACAAGGCTGTAGGGGTGGTGTACACACTATGATACGAGACTGTAGGGGTGGTGTACACACTATGATACGAGACTGTAGGGGTGGTGTAAACACTATGATACGAGACTGTAGGGGTGGTGTACACACTATGATATGAGAGTGTAGGGGTGGTGTACACACTATGATATGAGAGTGTCGGGGTGGTGTACACGCTATGATACGAGACTGTAGGGGTGGTGTACACACTATGATACGAGACTGTAGGGGTGGTGTACACACTATGATACGAGACTGTAGGGGTGGTGTACACACTATGATACGAGACTGTAGGGGTGGTGTACACACTATGATACGAGACTGTAGGGGTGGTGTACACACTGATACGAGGCTGTAGGGGTGGTGTACACACTATGATACGAGACTGTAGGGGTGGTGTACACACTATGATACGAGACTGTAGGGGTGGTGTAAACACTATGATACGAGACTGTAGGGGTGGTGTAAACACTATGATACGAGACTGTAGGGGTGGTGTACACACTATGATATGAGAGTGTAGGGGTGGTGTACACACTATGATACGAGAGTGTAGGGGTGGTGTACACACTATGATACGAGAGTGTAGGGGTGGTGTACACACTATGATACGAGACTGTAGGGGTGGTGTACACACTATGATACGAGACTGTAGGGGTGGTGTAAACACTATGATACGAGACTGTAGGGGTGGTGTACACACTATGATATGAGAGTGTAGGGGTGGTGTACACACTATGATATGAGAGTGTAGGGGTGGTGTACACACTATGATATGAGAGTGTAGGGGTGGTGTACACACTATGATATGAGAGTGTAGGGGTGGTGTACACACTATGATATGAGAGTGTAGGGGTGGTGTACACACTATGATATGAGAGTGTAGGGGTGGTGTACACACTTGTCATGTTGCTGATCTCGCCATCAGCACACGGGATGCAGTCAAAGCAGCAGACGGCTTCGCCTTGTCGGATTCCTTTCCTGGTTCCAGGCCGGCAGTTGTCGCTGCAGACGGAGCGCGGAGGCTGAGGAGCAGAGTCAGGGTGAGTGAGGTCTTGTGTGGCGGAGCGCCAAGGAACACGATGACTGACTTGTAGCGCCCGGCTGTTCCACACGATGGCGTCGTCCAGCACGCTCATCTCCCCGCCGCTGCCGTTGGAGTGGCCCACGGTCACGTAGGTGATGTCGCCGTCGCCTCCCACGCCCCAGTTGATGATGTCATAGAAAGGCTCCACGTCGCCATCGGTGAAGAAGACGTCCTCGCCGGTGTGCGGCACTTTGAAGCGCACGTTCTTCAGGTAGTACATCAGCTGCACACAAAAGGCTGTTTATTCACGCAAATGAAATATATTTTTGATTCATTTAATATTATTAGTGCACCTTTTTGAAAGGCTTTTTTTACTAAAAATTATTAAGTTTGAATTTTGTTTTTTGCATTAAAAAATAAATTGACAGCAAAAGGTTTGTGTTTTAAAACTCACCTGAGTGGCTGCTTATGAGTAAAAACTCACCTGAGTGGCTGCTTGTGAGTAAAAACTCACCTGAGTGGCTGCTTGTGAGTAAAAACTCACCTGAGTGGCTGCTTGAGAGTAAAAACTCACCTGAGTGGCTGCTTGAGAGTAAAAACTCACCTGAGTGGCTGCTTGAGAGTAAAAACTCACCTGAGTGGCTGCTTGAGAGTAAAAACTCACCTGAGTGGCTGCTTGAGAGTAAAAACTCACCTGAGTGGCTGCTTGAGAGTAAAAACTCACCTGAGTGGCTGCTTGTGAGTAAAAACTCACCTGAGTGGCTGCTTGAGAGTAAAAACTCACCTGAGTGGCTGCTTGTGAGTAAAAACTCACCTGAGTGGCTGCTTGTGAGTAAAAACTCACCTGAGTGGCTGCTTGTGAGTAAAAACTCACCTGAGTGGCTGCTTGTGAGTACAAACTCACCTGAGTGGCTGCTTGTGAGTACAAACTCACCTGAGTGGCTGCTTGTGAGTACAAACTCACCTGAGTGGCTGCTTGTGAGTAAAAACTCACCTGAGTGGCTGCTTGTGAGTAAAAACTCACCTGAGTGGCTGCTTGTGAGTAAAAACTCACCTGAGTGGCTGCTTGTGAGTAAAAACTCACCTGAGTGGCTGCTTGTGAGTACAAACTCACCTGAGTGGCTGCTTGTGAGTACAAACTCACCTGAGTGGCTGCTTGTGAGTACAAACTCACCTGAGTGGCTGCTTGTGAGTACAAACTCACCTGAGTGGCTGCTTGTGAGTACAAACTCACCTGAGTGGCTGCTTGAGAGTACAAACTCACCTGAGTGGCTGCTTGTGAGTACAAACTCACCTGAGTGGCTGCTTGTGAGTACAAACTCACCTGAGTGGCTGCTTGTGAGTACAAACTCACCTGAGTGGCTGCTTGTGAGTACAAACTCACCTGAGTGGCTGCTTGTGAGTACAAACTCACCTGAGTGGCTGCTTGTGAGTACAAACTCACCTGAGTGGCTGCTTGTGAGTACAAACACTTTTATGAGTGGGACCCTTTTGGATCCCTGACAATTTTAGTGGGATTATTTAAAAGCTGTCATTGCTCAACAAAATAACAATGAATCAAAATCAGTGTTGTTATGAATTATTGACATATTTAATGCTCCAATTTCTTCATGTCAAATATTACACCTTGATATATTTTGGGGGGAAATATGGCATTAAAAAACAAAGTTTTCTATGACAAAAACGGGATAAAACTACGGTAACAAAAAAAACAACGTATTATTCTACAGTTGATCTATAAACTTAAGTGTTGGATGTAAAAATAATGTATGACATATTTTAACACTTTGATGAGTGGCACCCTGAGAATTTTCATTTTAAAACCGCTCAAAAAATGAACAATAAATCAAAATCAATGTTATGAATTATTGACCCATTCAAAGCAGCAATTACTTCACATCAAATATTACAAGTATTTTAACTTTGAACAATTAAACCTAAATGATACATTGAATTTATTTTGCTTATTTTATGCCATTTTTGTCAGAGAAAATGTAATTTTTTCATGCAATATTTCCCCCAAAAAGTATTTCAAAACAGAATACTTGACACGAAGTCATTGGAGCCTTAAATATGTCCATCATTCATAACAACATTGATTTGGATTAGGGATGTCCGATAATGGCTTTTTGCCGATATCCGATATTGTCCAACTCTTTAATTACCGATACCGATATCAACCGATACCGATATCAACCGATATATGCAGTCGTGGAATTAACACATTATTATGCCTAATTTGGACAACCAGGTATGGTGAAGATAAGGTACTTTTAAAAAAAAAAAGTAAAATAAGATAAATAAATTAAAAACATTTTCTTGAATAAAAAAGAAAGTACAACAATATAAAAACAGTTACATAGAAACTAGCAATGAATGAAAATGAGTAAAATTAAGTGTTAAAGGTTAGTACTATTAGTGGAGCAGCAGCACGCACAATCATGTGTGCTTACGGACTGTATCCCTTGCAGACTGTATTGATATATATTGATATATAATGTAGGAAGCAGAATATTAATAACAGAAAGAAACAACCCTTTTGTGTGAATGAGTGTAAATGGGGGAGGGAGGTTTTTTGGCTTGGTGCACTAATTGTAAGTGTATCTTGTGTTTTTTAGGTTGATTTAATAAAAAAAAATTTAAAAAAATTTAAAAAACGATACCGATAATTTCCGATATTACATTTTAACGCATATATCGGCCGATAATATCGGCCTGCCGACATCTCTAATTTGGATGCATTACTATTTTTGAGCAATGACAGTTTCAAACAAAAATAGCAGCCTGCACGGCAACTTTTTAATCGTACATTTCCCCAGTTTGCTCTTTTATTACACTTTTTTATTTGAAGTCTTGTTAGAGGGTGCCCTTGAAAAAGCAAACGTGAAGTGAAGTGAATTTATATTTATATAGCGCTTTTCTCTAGTGACTCAAAGCGCTTTACATAGTGAAAGCCAATATCTAAGTTCCATTTAAAGCAGTGTGGGTGGCACTGGGAGCAGGTGGGTAAAGTGTCTTGCCCAAGGACACAACGGCAGTGACTAGGATGGCGGAAGCGGGAATCGAACCTGGAACCCTCAAGTTGCTGGCACGACCTCTCTACCAACCGAGCTATACCGCCCACTGCAGAGGACGCCAGGCTATGAAATAGGCCTACCTGCCAGGGCTCAAAGTTGGCGATGTCAGCACAGCCGATCCCGAGGAAAGGTCCCTGGTGGTCCTGGCAGTGCTCCAGGGCGTGCAGGGCGTGGGCCACGGCGTACACGGCCTTATAGACGCTGCGGGACACGTAGGACACCTTTTTAGCCGGAGGAGGCGAGTCCGGAGCGGCCGAGGAGGACGCTCACCTGTAGGTGATGCGTAGCTGCGACACGTCCGAGTAGGTGCTGTTGAGCCGCGCCAGGGACTCGCTGCCAGTACACAAGCCGTCAGGACCCAGCCTGCCTGTCCCGTCGAACACCCGCGTCCTCTCTTCGGACTTCCTCTGAGCGAGGGCGTAGTCCAGCGTGCAGTTGAAGGCCTGTAAGACACTTCCTGTCATTCGAGGCCCGTTTGGCTCATTAAAGTCCATTTAGGCTCCGACCGTCTCCCAGAACTCCTCCGTGAGGGGATCGGCGTAAGGGTCCAAGTCCAACAGGTGTTGCTGAAGACCAGGAATGTCCGCCCTCTTCACCCCGAAGCCAAGGGTGCCACCCAGCACCGAGCTCGCCTGCACACAATCAAAGCATCAAGGTTACTGGTGCCACTTCACCGAAGATCTAACGCAGGGATGTCCAAAGTGCGGCCCGCCGGCCATTTTTTAACGGCCCATTTTAAAATACGATTAAAAACATAAAAAGTGGTATGAAAGAGCAAATAGGTGAAATGTAACAAGAAAATGTTGCAATGTTCACTCTAATAACAGGCTGTTTCTTTCTTTAAAAAATAATAATGAATTAAAATCAATGTTATTATGAATTATTGACCTATTCAAGGCTCCAATTACGTCACATTAAATATTGCACTTTGAGATATTTTTTGGGAAAATGTTGCATATTTTGTGTTTGCCGTATAAAAAAATTGAGCTGTCTTTTTTTTTTTAAAAGAAGGGCCTGAAAACGAACAAACAAAAAACATACAAAAATACAACTTATAATTGACGGATAGATCTGAAGTTGATCTCGAGATTATTGTGTTAAAAGTAAACAGTAAAAAAAAATTATAATTTATTTTTTAACACTTTAATGAGTAGGACCCTTTTGTAATAATAATAATATAATTTATAATATATATATATATATATATATATATATATATATATATATATATATATATATATATATATATATATATATATATATATATATATATATATATATATATATATATAATTTATAATATATATATATATAATAATATAATAATATTTTTTGTGTGATTTGTTTTTAAGTGTCATTGCTCAAAAAATAATAATGAATTAAAATCAATGGTGTTATGAGTTATTGACCTTTTTAAGGCTCCAATTATTATATAATCTCAAATATCCCACTTAAAAATGTTATTGGGTGAAAATATTGCATATTTTGTGTTTTTTCCATAAAAAAACAGGGTTTTCTTTGACAAAAAGAGCATACGACTTCAATCTTTAAAAAACGTTATATTGACAGACAGACCTAATGTTGATCTATGGATTTAAAGGGCTACTGAAATTACATTTTTTTATTTAAACGGGGATAGCAGATCCATTCTATGTGTCATACTTGATCATTTTGCGATATTGCCATATTTTTGCTGAAAGGATTTAGTATAGAACAACGTCGATAAAGTTCGCAACTTTTGGTCTCTGATAAAAAAAAGCCTTGCCTGTACCGGAAGTAGCGTGACGTTGTCAGTTGTTCACTCCCTCATATTTTCCTATTGTTTTCAACGCAGCTAGGGCGATTCGGACCATTACCCCATTAATTTGAGCGAGGATGAAAGATTCGTGGATGAGGAACTTTAGAGTGACGGACTAGAATGCAGTGAAATACATATTTTTTTTTAGCTCTGACCGTAACTTAGGTACAAGCTGGCTCATTGGATTCCACACTCTCTCCTTTTTCTATTGTGGATCACGGATTTGTATTTTAAACCACCTGGGATACTATATCCTCTTGAAAATGAGAGTCGAGCACGCAAAATGGACATTCAGTGCCTTTTATCTCCAGACAATACATCGGCGAAATGCTTTAGCTACGAGCTAACGTGATAGCATCGTGCTTTAACTGCATATAGAAACAAAAGAAATAAACCCCTGACTGGAAGGATAGATAGAAAATCAACAATACTATTAAACCGTGGACATGTAAATACACGGTTAATGCTTTCCAGGCTGGCGAAGGTTAACAATGCTGTGCTAACGACGCCATTGAAGCTAACTTAGCAACCGGACCGCACAGAGCTATGCTAAAAACATTAGCTCTCCACCTACGCCAGCCAGCCTTCATCTGCTCATCAACACCCGTGCTGACCTGCGTTCCAGCGATCGGCAGAAGGACGAAGGACTTCACCCGATGCGTTTGGCGGCCCGGAGACGTAGGAAGTCAAGGTGAGGTCGGCGGCTAGCGCGTCTGCTCTCCAACAAAGTCCTCCTGGTTGTGTTGCTGTAGTCCGCTGCTAATACACCGATCCCACCTACAACTGTCTTCTTTGCAGCCTTCATTGCTCATTAAACAAATTGCAAAAGATGTCCAGAATACTGTGGAATTATGAAATGAAAACAGAGCTTTTTGTATAGGATTCTACGGGGTACCATAACTTCCGTTTAACTGACTACGTCACGCGCATACGTCATCGTACCGCGACGTTTCAGCCGGATATTTCCCGGGAAATTTAAAATGTCACTTTATAAGTTAACCCGGCCGTATTGGCATGTGTTGCAATGTTAAGATTTCATCATTGATATATAAACTATCAGACTGCGTGGTCGCTAGTAGTGGCTTTCAGTAGGCCTTTAAAACTTGAATAATAATAAAAATAATAATACTGAATAACGACACCTTTTTTTTAACAAATCCCTTTGGGGTCCCCGGGATTAAGCCTGAGTGGAGGCCTAAATGTATATTTTTTATACATATATTGTATTGGCTTTTAAAATAAAAAAATATCAAAATGGCCCCCGCTTGCTTTGATTTTTCAGTCTGCGGCCCTCAGTGGAAAAAGTTTGGACACCCCTGATCTAACGGTACCGTAAAAAACAAACATAAGTTGTCTGCTTGGCGGGCAAACAGGCATACACGTAGCACACCAACCACGTACACGCAGCCATTCCCCAGGTCAACAACACAAACATGTCTGCTAGGAGGCACGCAAAAGTAGGCTTCACTTTTTAAAAAGCGATAGCTCCATGCTAATTTATATTGGAAATGCCATAAACACGCTACTAAATATCATCGGCGATTTTACATGGCGATTTCAACACCTCCAAACGTGTTAATAAAAACTACCACTAAGATGCATGTTACAATCAAACAGCTGGTGTGTAATAAGTACAATACTTACAGTATTAACACTGTGTAGGGCGCAACAAGAGACACATTCCACCTAATGGCTACTACTACCATTCACTTTTGAACCGAGACGGTAACAATTCCCATTACCTGTGAATCGACACCGGTACTTAATTTAGTACTTTGGTGTGTAAATAAATATTGTTTATTTTCTGTTACAAGCGGCCCTCAGATGGGCTCCACAATTGCAATGTGGCCCTCCTTAGAAAATGAGTTTGCCACTCCCGACATGAGTGTGCTCTCAGTGCTGCTGGAGTGATCGGCAAGTGCCCAAGTGCGAAGAGCAACCCAGGTACCGGAACACGGCACCTTTGGGTTTTACGTAGGGATGTCCGATAATGGCTTTTTGCCGATATCCGATATTGTCCAACTCTTTAATTACCGATATCAACCGATACCGATATCAACCGATATATACAGTCGTGGAATTAACACATTATTATGCCTAATTTGGACAACCATGTATGGTGAAGATAAGGTACTTTTTTTTTTTAAATAATAAAATAAGATAACTAAATTAAAAACATTTTCTTGAATAAAAAAGAAAGTAAAACAATATAAAAACAGTTACATAGAAACTAGTAATTAATGAAAATGAGTAAAATTAACTGTTAAAGGTTAGTACTATTAGTGGAGCAGCAGCATGCACAATCATGTGTGCTTACGGACTGTATCCCTTGCAGACTGTATTGATATATATTGATATATAATGTAGGAAGCAGAATATTGATAACAGAAAGAAATGGGTGGAGGGAGGTGTTTTGGGTTGGTGCACTAATTGTAAGTGTATCTTGTGTTTTTTATGTTGATTTAATAAATAAAATTTTAAAAAAAAAATTAAAAAAACGATACAGATAATAAAAAAAACGATACCGATAATTTCCGATATTACATTTTAACGCATTTATTGGCCGATATTATCGGACATCCCTAGTTTTACGTGAACCAGTGCCCGGAAGAACCTGCGGGATTCGGTCGGTGCCAAAAAAGTACCGGATTCGGTACCCATTCCTACACACTACTGCCATCTAGTGTCTTGGTATTGTCATTGCAAGCAAAGTCTACTGTTTAATACTCACAAACAAAAGTCGGAAGTGTAAAAAAGAAGATATATCACCTGGAAAGTTTAATGTTAAATAAAAAAAGGATTAAATGAGTAAATAAAGAACATATATTATTGGTAGCGCTGGTTTCAAATCGGGTAGAAATGTGAAAACTGGTTTTTACCCCCGGTTGCTTGAGGAGGGCCGAGGTGACCCAGGCCTCGCTGGCGATCCAAGTCCGGTCGGTCACGTTGTGCCGGATCAGCTCAGGGACCAGAGGACTGAGGTCCACGTCCGAGGAGAAGACCACAATGATCTTGGCCGTGGACTCCACGATGGTCTGGGCGATCCTCTGGATGTCTTCAGGAGAACTCCCCTGGCGGAGAACGTTGACGTGATGGTGTGAAGCAGCAGAGATGATGTCATGATGAACAATAGCCACCTTAGGGAGGGTCTCGGAGAAGGCGATGCAGACCCCGGCCTCCTCCACCTGCTCCTTGAAGTCTTTGATGCCGTACTTGCCGTAGTCGTCGTCCGAGGCCACCGTGCCCACCCAAGTCCAGTTGAAGTGCAGGACCAGCTGGGCCATGGCTGAGGACTGGTGCTTGTCGTTGGGGATGGTCCTCAGGAAGGTGGGGAACTGGAACTTGCTCTCCAGGGCGGAGCAGGACGAGGAGTAGCTGACCTAAAGGATGGGAGGAGCTTGTTCTCGTGAGGATGAGCGTCGGACTTGCAACCTTTTGGCAACAAAGTCAAGTGTTTCCTACGTTTTAGGGAGGTGGATTTCCCACATTTGATCCTTTTTATGAATATTATATCATTTTAAAATGAGGCTGAAGTTAGCTCCAAAACAAATGAATGATATTTGAATTGAAATGTCACTTTTTAATGGAATAATTGTGTCACTAAAGCAAAATTATTTTTGGGGAAAATATTGCATAAAAAAACAAAAATGGCGTAAAATAAGCAAAAAAATTCTAACTTATAATCGACGGATAGATCTGGAGTTGAAGCAAAATCAATGTTGTTATGAATTATTGACATACTTAAGGCGCCAATTACTTAACAAATATTACACTTTGAAATTTTTTTGGGGGAAAATATATAGAAAAATCAATCAATGTTTATTTATATAGCCCTAAATCACAAGTGTCTCAAAGGGCTGCACAAGCCACAACGACATCCTCGGTACAAAGCCCACATAAGGGTACGAAAACAACGTTTTCTATGACAAAAACGGCATGAAATAAACAAATAAATGAAAACTTATAATCGGCGGAGAGATCTGGAGTTGATCTACAGATTTAAGCTCTGAAAGTAAAAATAAAATATCTACGAATTATTTGAACACTTTTATGAGAGGGACCCTTTATAAATATATACTGTATAAATATAATAAAATAATAAATACTATAAAAACTAAATAAATAAATAAAAACTTACAATCGACGGATAGATCTGAAGTCGATCGAGGGATTTAAGCGTTGAAAGTATTAAAAACATGATCATTTATAACTTATTTTAACACTTTTATGAGTGGGACCCTTTTGGATCTCTAAGAATTTTAGTGGGATTTTTTAAAAACTGTTATTGCTAAAAAAAATAATAATAATAATAATGACTCAAAATCAATGTTAGTAATTATTGACATATTTAAGGCGCCAATTACTTCACAACAAATATTACACTTTGAAACATTTTTTTTCGGGAAAATATCATATAAAAAAAAGAACGTTTTCTATGACAACAATGGCAATATATAAAAAAATAAACACAATCGACGGATAGATCTGAAGGTGATCTAGAGATTTTTGAGGAAGAGCGTCGGACTTGCAACCTTTAGGGAGGTGGATTTCCCAGGTTTGATCGGTTTTTATGAATATTGTATCATTTTAAAATGAGGCTGAAGTTAGCTCCAACACAAATGACAGCAGAATGTTACATTTGAATTGAAATGTAATTTGTTCATGTAATAATTGTGTCAGGAGAGCAAAACAACAACAATGTTATCAGGACTAATGTGGTCAAAGTGCCAGGAAAGGATTAAATGTGCCTTTATTGCATTTTAGAAGAAAAGTTATACAAACCAGAAATGTTCTTACATTTAAGATGTATTTACATTTTTGTTTTCTCTCGTTATTTTTGCTCTGGTGACACAATTATTGAACGATCGTAACATTTTAAGTGAAAAGTATCAGTCTGCTATCGACTATCAGTATCGCCCACTATTCCGCTTCTTTAAAAGCTGTAACTAAAGCTGGCTCTCCAATTAGCTAAGTACCCTACGTTGAAAAATATGTTTACTTTTTAAGAGTTTATACCGAGAATTTTGTGAAACCAAAAAGCATAGAAAGTGCTAATGCTAGCTACGTTAGCTTTAGCGATTAGCATGAGCATGATATGCTTAGAACCCTACTGGAGACAACAAACGTACATTTGAAGTAAATAAATGTTATATTGTGAACTTAACACACTTACAGACGTTGTTTGGGCAAGAAATTAATTGATAAGTCCGCGTAGAAACAAACTATTAGACTACTTCTGGTTCAAAACAAGGAACAGGAAGTCACACTTTTAAAGGGCAAACCTGCAATGAGCAAAAACGACCACAAGATGGTGCTGTTTCTACAATGACTCAAACAAAACAATGAACAAAAGTGCCCACAAGATGGTGCTGTTTCTACAATGATTAAATACAGAATGACTCAGGGAGAATAACAATAGTCATCCCTCGTTTATTGCGACTAATTGTTTGCACGCCTGCCTGTGATCAACACATTTCTTAGGATTATTATTAATACATCTAACATTTTAAATTTCAGCATTTTAAATACGTTTTTAACACGATTAAAGCCCTCTAAACATGAAATATTAACCATACCTTTTTACCCGATATAGTAGCCTGGAGTGTGTTCTACTGTAGATTCCATTCGGGTCTGAGGCTAACTTCTTTAAAAGTGGTTATTAGCCCTCCTCACAGCTGTCACACACACATGTAAAGACTTCTTAAAACTTTAAAAACTACTTAACTGTAACATGAAAACCTAAATAAGTACTTGAATGTACCAACTGGCTGCTAAAGCCAGCTCTCCAATTAGCTAAATACCCTACGATGAAAAAGATGATTACTTTTTAAGAGTTTATACCGAGAGATTATTGATACCAAATAAATGCCATTGTAAACTGAAAGTGCTACGTTAGCTTTAGCGATTAGCATGATATGCTAAACATGCAACATTTGAAGTAAATAAATGTTATATTGTGAACTTAACACACTTACAGACGTTGTTTGGGCAAGAAATTAATTGATAAGTCCACGTAGAAACAAACTATTAGACTTCTACTTCTGGTTCAAAACAAGGAACAGGAAGTCGCTCTTTTAAACGGCAAACCTGCAATGAGCAAAAACGACCACAAGATGGTGCTGTTTCTACAATGACTCAAACAAAGCAATGAGCAAAAGTGACCACAAGATGGTGCTGTTTCTACAATGACTCAAACAAAGCAATGAGCAAAAGTGCCCACAAGATGGTGCTGTTTCTACAATGATTAAATACAGAATTACACAGGGAGAATAACTATAGTCATCCCTCGTTTATTGCGACTAATTGTTTGCACGCCTGCCTGGGATCAACACATTTCTTAGGATTATTATTAATACATCTAACATTTTAAATTCCAGTCTTCTAAATACGTTTTTAACACGATTAAAGCCCTCTAAACATGAAATATTAACCATATCTATGTACCTTTCCCCCCAATATAGCAGCCTTAGGTGTGTTCTACTGTAGATGACAGTACTCACTGGTAGCCAGAGGATCCTCCAAGCGTCATTACACCTTCTAAATGGTTATGTTATTATTAGCCTGTCTTGGTCGCACCTTACCTGGGGGAAATGGTAAAGTCCGAGGATCCTGGCAGTGGCGATGGACAAGTCGGACCCCCCCGCCCCCACAAGAGCGGCCAGAGGCGCCCCGGTGCCACAGCGGTAGTTTGGTACGGCCTCGTCCTGGCCGCTCAGGTACGTGAGCGTTCCTTCCACCGCCTTGGAGATGGTGAAGCAGGAGTCGTAGATGACGTAACCCAGGTCGGTGTTGGGCAGCAGGTCGGCCATGTTGTTTATTTCATGGATGGCAAACAACATGGTCTGAGTCCAGCGGAAGGTGCGGTCGTTGAAGCTACGATAGACGGGAAGACAGCAAGCGCTAACTTTTCACGAGACACACCCGATCAAATTCCACTTTTAAACTTCGAGTTCTGTCCGAGTCGTCACCACATTTGACTTGAACAAATAAAAGCTAACATCATTTCCTGCTTTTACTATAGTCTAAAAATGCTAAAAGCATGCTAACATTGACATGCTATCGATTTATGCTAGCACCTTAGCTAATTTTGTACATTCAAACCTAAAATCCTGGCTTTCATTACTCGGCCCTGTGCTAACTGTTCTTTTTATTCAAGCTTTGTAGCTCATTTTCTACATTTCAAACAAAAAATAATAGCTTTTGTTACGTGTTGCCTACTTGGAAGTGTTCTGTTCCCATGTTAAATGCCTTATGCTAACAATTTAGCTCATTTTGTACATTGAAACCTATATTAATATCACAATTATATTAACTGACCCCATGTTAACATGGTAACATTAACATGCTAACGTTGTACGCTACCTTTTTTATCACAATTTTTGTACATTTTAATCTAAAAATAATGGATTTAGTTACTTGGAGCCCACTTGGAAGCGTACTGTTCCCATGTTAAATGTTTTAATGCTAACAATTTAGCTAATTAGAAACCTATATTAATCTTGCAATTGTTCAAAATGACCCAATGTTAGCATGGTAACATTAGCATGCTAACGTTTTATGCTAGCATTATAGCAGATTTGTTTGTATATTTAAACCTTAAAATCATGGATTTCAGTACCGGGCACCATCTTGGAAGTGTGCTACATGATCCATGTTAGCATGATGTTTTATGTAAACAATTTGCTTCATTCAAACCTCAATTCACAGTTTTTTTACTTGCCACCCTCTTTGAAGTGTGTTGACGTTCTCATGTTAGCATGCTAACCTGTTATACTAGTATTTTAGCTAGTTTTGTACATTTAAACCTATAAGTCACGGATTTTGTTATTGGGCGTCGTCTTGAAAGCGTGTGTAGCTTCCATGTTAGCAATGCTAACATCTCATGCCAACAAGTTAACTGATTTTAAATGTTTTAATCTAAAAATAATGGATTCCGATACTTTACTCCACCTTCCCAGTGTACTGTTACCATGTTTGCGTGTTAACAGTTTTATGCTAGGATTTCGCTACTTGGAGGCATCTTTGAAGTATGCTAACTGTTAGCATGCTAACATTTTTAACCAATTTTGCTGGTGTGCACATAAGGGTCATTGTCTTCATTACTGGGCGCTATCTCGCTAGGATGTTAACGTTAGCATATTTTTTTTTACATGTGTGTAGCTTTAATGCTAATGAACTATTGTGTAGTTGATCCATTTTGACATAAACACTGAAACTCTGCAGTTGTTAAACATAACAGATGTTATTTGTCACATACAACAAAGGTAATGGAACAGGAGGAGGCAACCATTAGCCATGTTAGCATAGCTAAATGCTAACGCTGCATTTTAACATCACGCTAGGTTAGCATCTTCACTGGAAAAAAATCTAAATCAAATACCCACGTCTGTAACTGACTGACGGGACAGTTGGCATAGCTCCGGGCTTTACTTTTAAGATGTGTAGCAAAGCCTGCTTTGTTGAAAAGTTGTAGATTTGTTTAATCATAAAAATATTACTGCTATAACGTGATTAAAAAGTATATTTTACATAATAGGGGACTTTGAAAAAATGATCTAACGTTCATAAAAACCTTGACGTTATATTCTTTAGCATTTATTTACATGCTACAAAAAAACACGATCTATGTGATATC
>NC_084743.1:5349880-5374880 GCF_033978785.1 Entelurus aequoreus
GTGTGACGCCGTGTTGACGGCTCACTCGACTTGTCTGCGCTTGTCCCTCGGCCGACTGGGAACACACAACAACTCCCCCTTGGTGACACGCCCGCTTTAACCCGCACTAACGGGAGACATTGTCAGGCCAAATTGTCCAAAAACAGACATTTTCAAATCAGTTTTCTCTATAGCGAAGGTGTGTCTTACTGCGACCCACTGGTGGGAGGTTGCAAGTGCAGAAACAAGAAAATGGGGAGACATAGTTCTGCTCTGTTCTAGACAAAAAAGACAACATTGTTTGCATTTTTCAATATCGAATAAATAATGTGACATTTTTATCTATATTTGAACGGCCATGTTTAGTATTGATCGCCTTATTGTTGCAAATATTACAACACCGACATTTGTTGTCTTGCAATTACAGTTTTTATGTCAGGTTATGAATAACAGTAATTGTGTTCGCATCCACAGGAACCACATGGGTGAGCCTACTCTATACAGTATTTACAACCTTACCAGTGTTCACTTCACAGGCACAGATGGTTCATCTAGTTATTGACATTATTTACACATTACTTTGTTTCAGTCACTATGTTATTTAGTCACTACAGTAATTGTGTTTACATCCACAGGAACCACATGGGTGAGCCTACTCTATACAGTATTTACAACCTTACTAGTGTTCACGTCACAGCCACAGATGGTTCATCTACTTATTGACATTATTTACACATTACTTTGTCTGTTTCAGTCAGTATGTTATTTAGTCACTACAGTAATTACAACATCCACAGGAACCACATGGGTTAGCCTACTCTATACAGTATTTACAACCTTACTAGTGTTAACGTCACATCCACAGATGGTTCATCTAGTTATTGACATTATTTACACATTACTTTGTCTGTTTCAGTCACTATGTTATTTAGTCACTACAGTAATTGTGTTTACATCCACAGGAACCACATGGGTGAGCCTACTCTATACAGTATTTACAACCTTACTAGCGTTCACTTCACAGCCACAGACGGTTCATCTAGTTATTGACATTATTTTCACATTACTTTGCTTTATTCACACACATTTTTAGAGATAAAAAAAAGACCGATTTCCGACTATAGAGGGAAAAATCCCATGCCTGCTGGCTATGAATAATAACATAAAAACTATAACAGACAAAACTACTTAGCAGCCTCAACCTAGCACAAACAAATGGGACACATTTAGGGAGATGTTGAGTTAAGGGGCCGCTTATTAACAAGAACACTCTCTTGTTAACTTTATTCAAAGTTAATAACAAAAATATAATTAATTGCATCACTGTTTGGGACAATTTGAGGGAGATTTTGACAAGGTGTGTGTTGGATGACATCACTCGTCAGAAAAGGTATTTTACACCAACTTACAAACCATAACAGCACAAACAAAACATTTTAATATTTATAATGATGATGGGGCCAACTTCAAAGGTTTTGTGTTGCTGCAATTTAGTTGTTCAAATTCTCAACTTGTTAAGAGTTTTTATTCCAAAGTATCAACGTTGTTAGTCAATGTTTTAGTGCACATTATTGGAGTATGTTGAAACAAGCCCACACACACTAAGATATCTATATTTGTTTATTGGAAGTTACTCCACAGCTCACAACGTATTAGTCATAGAATAATAAAATAACTCTTTCCATAGTAACATTTGTACCACTGTCTTCCCCTCCCATCCACCAGGGGGCGCGCGCCCAGCCCCCCATGTCATGTGACTGTACTTGAATGAGTGTGAGGTGCAGAGGAGGGAGACGTTTGGCGCTCGACTGTAAATAATGTTGTTGTTCAAACTGCATGCTTGGCTTTGAGGCACACAAACAACATGAAATTGTATACAAGTTGTATAACTTAAATGATGTGGAGGTTGCAGTTTCATCCAGCTCGGTTTCGGTAACCGTAGAGAACAAGAGTAAAAAAAAAAAAAGACCAATTTAAAAAAGGCAGAAGACAAACATACTGTTTGCTTTTCATGACGGGATTGAAGATCAGAAGAAAATATACTTATACTGTATTTTATATATGGCCACACCTTTATGGGTCCATATAGTTATACTGCATTTCATATGGCCACACCTTTAGGAGTCCATATAGTTATACTGTATTTCATATGGCCACACCTTTAGGAGTCCATATACTCATACTGTATTTCATATGGCCACACCTTTAGGAGTCCATATACTCATACTGTATTTCATATGGCCACACCTTTAGGAGTCCATATACTCATACTGTATTTCATATGGCCACACCTTTAGGAGTCCATATACTCATACTGTATTTCATATGGCCACACCTTTAGGAGTCCATATACTCATACTGTATTTCATATATGGCCACACCTTTATGGCTCCATATACTCATACTGTATTTCATATGGCCACACCTTTAGGAGTCCATATAGTTATACTGTATTTCATATATGGCCACACCTTTATGGCTCCATATACTCATACTGTATTTCATATGGCCACACCTTTAGGAGTCCATATAGTTATACTGTATTTCATATATGGCCACACCTTTATGGCTCCATATACTCATACTGTATGTCATATGGCCACACCTTTAGGAGTCCATATAGTTATACTGTATTTCATATGGCCACACCTTTAGGAGTCCATATAGTTATACTGTATTTCATATATGGCCACACCTTTATGGCTCCATATACTCATACTGTATTGCATATGGCCACACCTTTAGGAGTCCATATAGTTATACTGTATTTCATATATGGCCACACCTTTATGGCTCCATATACTTTTCATACGGCCACACCTTTATGGGTCAATAAGCAACAAATGTGCCCTTGAAGGCCACAAGAGCCTCCAATAACAAGCGCAATTGCCAAGTGACTATTACTGTACGTACTGTACTGTTTGTGTCAATAATACTAGAATTCTTATTCCATAAGCGTACACATGAGTATTCAGTTTTATAGCGTCTTCTGCAAAACAAACTAACATGAGAAGGAGAAGAAAAAAGAGGCACATGAAAAGTGATTCATCATTTTGGCCTCCAGTGATAACCATACTTTTGGCCACACTGAACATAATTGGTCACACGTGACATGCTCGTCCTTCAGGTGGCTCTTTTAAGCAGACTAAAACATGGCTTTGCAAACAATTGCACATTTAAAAATATATTTTTAATTAAAATACACATCTTTTGGGGTTTCACTCACTTTTTGTTATGACAACTTTAATCTTGTGGGCGGGGCCTACTCTCAACAATATTTACTTGTGAGTATGGCCCACAACTAGTTAGTATCACCTACAGCTAGTTAGAATCGCCCACAACAAATTTGTATTGACCACAACTAGTTAAGTTCAACTACAACTAATTAGTATCGACCACAACTAGTTGGTATGGACCACAACTAGTTGGCATGGTCTTCAACAAATTAGTATCGCCCACAACTAGTTAATATCAAGTACAACTAATCAGTATCGACCACAACTTCTTGGTATCACCCACAGCGAGTTTGTATGGCTCACATTTAGTTTAGTTAGTATCGCCCAAAATTAATTGGTTTCGACCACAACTAGTTAATAACTACAACTAATTATTATCAACAGCAAATAGTTGGTATTGTCCTCAATTATTTGGTATTGTCCTCAACTAGTTAGTATCACCCACAACTAGTGTGTATTGACTACAATTAGCATGGCCCGCAACTTATATCGACCACAACTAGTTAGTATCGACCACAATTAGTATGGTTTACAACCAATTATCGACCACAACCAGTTGGTATGGCCCAACAACTAGTTGGTAAGGACCACAACTAGTTAATATTGGCCACAACTAATTAGTATAGTTCACAACTAGTTATCGGCCCCAACAATATAGTATGGTACACAACTAATTAGTATCAGCGATTTAGCATGGCACACAACTAGTTGGTACCAGCCACAACTAGTTAGCATTGATAACTAGTTGGTATCAACCACTAGTTAAAATCGATTAAAAGTAGTTGATAACCACAACTAGCTAGTATCGACTACAACTAGTTAGTAAGGCTCATGACTAGTTTACAAAGATTACAGATGGTTAGTATCGGCCCACAACAAGTTAGTATGGCCCACAACTAGTTGGTATCGACCGCAACTAGTTGGTATAGACCACAACTATTTGGTATCAACCACAAGTAGTTGGTATTGTCCTCAATTATTTGGTATTGTCCTCAATTATTTGGTATTGTCCTCAACTAGTTAGTATCACCAACAACTAGTGTGTATTGACTACAATTAGCATGGCCCGCAACTTATATCGACCACAACTAGTTAGTATCGACCACAATTAGTATGGTATACAATCAATTATCGACCACAACCAGTTGGTATGGGCCAACAACTAGTTGGTAAGGACCACAACTAGTTAATATTGGCCACAACTAATTAGTATAGCTCACAACTAGTTATCGGCCCCAACAATATAGTATGGTACACAACTAATTAGTATCAGCTACAATGATTTAGCATGGCACACAACTAGTTGGTACCAGCCACAACTAGTTAGCATTGATTACAACTAGTTGGTATCAACCACTAGTTAAAATATATTAAAAGTAGTTGATAACCACGACTAGTTAGTATTGGCTACAACTAGTTAGTAAGGCTCATGAATAGTTTACAAAGATTACATATGGTTAGTATCGGCCCACAACAAGTTAGTATGGCCCATAACTAGTTGGTATCGACCACAACTAGTTTGCTGATGACTAGTTTACAAAGATTACAGATGGTTAGTATCAGCCCACAACTAGTTGGTATCAACCACAACTAGTTCATATCGACCCCAAATAGTCTTGGGGATTATCCCTCTAAGTGTGTTTGGGGAGGTAATCAGTCACGCCCATATATGGTCATCCCAGCCTGACCAATAAAAGGTTTCTAACATATTATTCACAGGAAGCCCCGCCCACAAGATTGTAGTTGGCTTGTAACCAAAAAATAATTTGTAATCCCAAAAAACAAATCAACAAAAAAACTAATTGCAAATTTGTATTTTCATTTCCAATCAACTTTTGTTGGCAAAAATGTTGTTAGTCTGCATAAAAAGAGCCAAATGTGTCCCCATAGAGGACAGGCAGCCATGTTGGGAGCACAGTATACAGGTACCAAGGTACGAAGGTGAGAAGAAGTGCACGACAGTAAGGTAGCAAAATAAAATAAAAAATGGCAAGACTTTCTGCTGACTGAGCAACTTTAGCGTGTATTCCTGGCATATGCTGAAAAGTTCACAGCTCCGTAGTGATGATACACCTTGTGGGAATTAGAAGGGAGAAGAAATCATTTTCTAGGAGTGAACCAAACCCTGCTGGCCAAACAGTGAACTGCATCATCACTGCTGCTTTGTCTGAGGGAATGTTAGCGAAAAAAAGGAGCAAACGGAAGGAAGTTCACCTGCCTTCTCGGATAACTCTTGTTTGTGCACCGTGTGTGTGTGTGTGTGTGTGTGTGTGTGTGTGTGTGTGTGTGTGTGTGTGTGTGTGTGTGTTTTATTCCCACTCTGTGGTGCCAGGTGGCTTGGAGGTCAGGTCGAACATGACTCTGGAGATGCCAGGGATCTTCCTGATCTCGTTGACCATTTTGAGCACCACCTTCAAAGACAAACATCCATAGAAGAAATCACGTTGATAAATAAAAGCAACACATTGCAGGAAAGATCAAGCGATGAGACTAAGTTAAGCAATCAGTCCCTATGGTATTTGGCCATGGCGACAATTCAACCAGTCCCTGCACATTTTGACCAACCAACTTTGTCCCAGCAGCACTCAAACGCAACACAAGCCTCATTATATATATATATATATATATATATATATATATATATATATATATATATATATATATATATATATACATATATATATATATATATATTTGAACTAGTCTTAACTTGAAAGAAATACACTCTATACATTGCTAATGTGGTAAATGACTATTGTAGCTGCAAATGTCTGCTTTTTGGTGCAATATCTACATAGGTGTATAGAGGCCCATTTCCAGCAACTATCACTCCAGTGTTCTAATGGTACAATGTGTTTGCTCATTGGCTCAGAAGGCTAATTGATGATTAGAAAACCCTTGTGCAATCATGTTCACACATCTGAAAACACTTTAGCTCGTTACAGAAGCTACAAAACTGACCTTCCTTTGAGCAGATTGAGTTTCTGGAGCATCACATTTGTGGGGGTCAATTAAACGCTCAAAATGGCCAGAAAAAGAGAACTTTCATCTGAAACGCGACAGTCTATTCTTGTTCTTAGAAATGAAGGCTATTCCACTAAATTGTTTGGGGTCACCCAAACTTTTGAACGGTAGTGTATGTGTGTATATATATGTGTGTGTATGTATGTATGTATGTGTGTGTACACTACCATTCAAAAGTTTGGGGTCACCCAAACAATTTTGTGGAATAGCCTTCATTTTTAAGAACAAGAATAGACTGTCGAGTTTCAGATGAAAGTTCTCTTTTTCTGGCCATTTTGAGCGTTTAATTGACCCCCACAAATGTGATGCTCCAGAAACTCAATCTGCTCAAAGGAAGGTCAGTTTTGTAGCTTCTGTAACGAGCTAAACTGTTTTCAGATGTGTGAACATGATTGCACAAGGGTTTTCTAATCATCAATTAGCCTTCTGAGCCAATGAGCAAACACATTGTACCATTAGAACACTGGAGTGATAGTTGCTGGAAATGGGCCTCTATACACCTATGTAGATATTGCACCAAAAACCAGACATTTGCAGCTAGAATAGTCATATATATATATATATATATATATATATATATATATATATATATATATATATATATATATATATATATATATATACATAATATTACACACAGTCATAGTTCAGTTGGGACACACCTCCTCATACAATGCTTTTCTTTATTTTCATGACTATTTACATTGCTTCAAGCACACCTGTGAGGTGAAAACCATTTCAGGTGACTACCTCTTGAAGCTCATGGAGAGAATGCCAAGAGTGTGCAAAGCAATAATCAGAGCAAAGGGTGGCTATTTTGAAGGGACTAGAATATAAAACATGTTTCCAGTTAAGTACATAACTCCACATGTGTTCATTCATAGTTTGGATGTGACAATCTACAATGTAAATAGTCATGGAAATAAAGAACACATTGCATTGAATGAGAAGGTGTTATGGATATAAAACATTTGTATCATGATACAGTTTTCAAGTATAACCCCAGCACACCTCCTCTGGGATATGGTTGCCTGGCGTTGCGGGGATGCCGGTCATGAAGTCGCTGGTGATGAAGGTGCGCACCACTACGGAGCGTCTGCAGGAGGGTTGCTTCTGCAGGGGGTCACGGTCAAAGTGCAGGGGGGTCAAGATGACCGGCATCTGGCTGATCTTTCCAGAGTAGCCTGAAAAGATGAACACATGGAGCAACTTTCAATCACTTCCTCTTTCAGCATTAGTACCAAATTCCAAAAAGCAAAAAGTGGTAAAAGTGCACCACGGGGGCCATTTTTGGCACATTCTAAAAACACTATTAAAAAGGGGAAAAAAACATAAAAAAGTGAAATAAAAGAGCAAACATCCGAAGTTTAACACGCAACAGTTGCAATGTTGACTCTAATAACACAAAGTTGCCATGCAGGATGTTTTTTTCTTTAAAACTGTCATAATCAATCAAATTCAATGTTATGAATTATTGACCTATTCAAGGCTCCAATTACTTCACATCAAATATTACACTTTGAAATATGTTTTGGGAACAAATATGCATTTTTTATGCGTTTGCCATAAAAAAAAAAAAAATTTTGACAGAAAGGGCATAAAACAAAAAATAATACAAACTTATAATCGACGTGTAGATCTGAAGTTGATCTACAAAATCAAGTGTTGAGTTTTTTAAAACATGTATCGCTTATTTTTAACACTTTTGAGTATTTTATTTTTTAACTGTCCATCCATCCATCCATTTCCTACTGCTTGTCCCTCTCAGGGTCGCAGTCATTGCTCAAAAAATAATAATGAATTATTGACCTGTTTAAGGCTCCAATTAATTGACATCAAATATTCCACTTTGGAATATTTCTTGGGGGAAAAATGGGCATATTTTGTGTGTTTGCCATTAAACAGTTTCTTTTTGACAGAAAGGGCATAAAACAAACAAAATATAATACAAACTTATAATCGACGTGTAGATCTGGGGCCGTACTTATCAAGCTTCTTAGAGTGCCATTTTACACTTAAGTCCTGAGAATTTGCGAAATTTAGTCCTACTCTCAAACTTAAGAATAAAAGCTTTTTATCAACGTTCTTAAGTCTAAGAATCACTCCTACTCTCCACGATATTTAAGAGACCTTCAGAGGTGTCTTAAGTGGTTAGGAGTTGCCAGCAGGGGATGGCACTGAGGCGAGAGAGACGTGCGGCAACGTTCAGGGAACGGAACAATGTTTTTGTTTTTTTTGATGACGAGCAGCTGATCAAACGGTATCGTTTAGACAGAGCGGA
Organism: Entelurus aequoreus; assembly: GCF_033978785.1. Classification (NCBI taxonomy): domain Eukaryota; kingdom Metazoa; phylum Chordata; class Actinopteri; order Syngnathiformes; family Syngnathidae; genus Entelurus; species Entelurus aequoreus. The sequence goes on from NC_084743.1 coordinate 5,358,401, forward strand.
TATTATTTTTGTCACAGATTTAATACTTTTCGATTCCTTGTTGATTTCTGCATGTGTCTGCAGTGGGCTAGTATATATAGAGCCACCCACACCAGTTTCAAATTAGTTGCTTAATTAATGAATTGGAAAGAAAATGTTATGACAGTAGCGTATGTGTGTGGCCGTGAGGTGAGTGACGTCAGTGAGTGTGTGGGCGAGAGAAGAGAGGGAGCGGTAGCGTGAGTGCCGGCGGGGACTAGTTTGTTTTGTATTATTTTGTAGTTTATTGTCAAAATATACACTCCCATTGTCCACTTAAATATTTCCAAGATATTTCTTTATTCTTAGACAAGGGATTCCCTTCCGTGATTGGTCATTTCTATGGACACAGAAATGACGTCACCTAAAATTGCGTTTACGGCACATAGTAATGTCGTAATTCAGCTCTGAGTGTGACACTTAAGATTCAGTCCTACACTTCGCTGAAAGTGTGAGTAAGACGCTTGATAACTAACTTTTAAGTGCAGCTTTCAGCCAAGAATTTATTTACTCTTAAGTCAACTCTTAGCAGACTTCTTAAGAGTCATTCTAAGAAGCTTGATAAGTACGGCCCCAGAACTTGATCTACAAAACCAAGAGTTAAAAGTTTTTTGTTTTTTTTATATGTGTCACTTATTTTTAACACTTTAGTATTTTTATTTTTTAACTGTCCACTGTCTTAACTGTCAATCCTTCTATCCATTTCCTTGTCCCTCTCAGGGTCACAATCATTGCTCAAAAAAGAAATCAAAATCAATAAATTATTGACCTGTTTAAGGCTCCAATTAATTGACATCAAATATTCCATTTAATTATTTTGTATTTTTTGCCATAAAAAACAGGGTTTTCTTTAACAAAAAGGGCTGAAGTTGATCTAAAGATTTACAAAAAGCATTGAATAAATAAATAATACGACTTGTTTTTAACATTTTTATGGCGGACATCCTTTTGGGTCCCTGGAACCAAAGTTGAGGGGAGGCCAAAAGGTTTAAAAGATACAATATTGTATTGTTTTGATAATGAAAAATGTCTAAATGGCCACCACATGCTTTGATTTTTCACTTCAGTGGAAAACGTTTGGCCACCCTGCCATAAAGACAGCAAGGGAAGTTTGCACACATTGCCAAGTTTGTCTTTGTAAATCAGACCTTCTAGAACCTGAAGCACTCGGGTCTTTGGGTTCAAAATTAGAAGCCAAACTCACATTGAAGTAACTTTTCCCTACGCTGCTTTATATTTGTGGACCTGTCTGTCGCCCCCACAGGACCAAAGAGTATACAACGTACATGAAAGATGTACAATATGACAGTCATGTGAAGGAGCCACCTGCATAACTTGCAGCTATGAGACATTTCCCTTGCTGGTGCAAATATGCAGCACATCCCGTCTTGGCTCCTCCAAGGCAAACTACACAGCCATTTAAAGTGAGGCTTTGACAAAAACACACTCTCTGGATCTCAGTAAAACTAAAATAATGATACTAGATAAGAGTAGAAGAGAAAGTCACACACAAATACGAATAGATGGAGTAATACATTTTTGGGTGTAATAATAGATATTTCAATAATGAATAAAGCAAAATATGTACTTAACAAAAAAACATTATTTTCTGTTCGCCAGTGTTACCATATCTGAGGTATTGTGCAGAAATAATTACATTAACTGTTACAAAAAATGGCAGTTAAAATCATGCATAATGTTGGGTATGGAGACACTTGATTGAATCCAAAATACTGAAATTGTATGATTTAGTGCAGTGGTTCTCAACCTTTTTTCAGTGGTGTACCCCCTGTGAACATTTTTTTTTATTCAAGTACCCCCTAATCATAGCAAAGCATTTTTGGTTGAAAAAAAGAGATAAAGAAGTAAAATACAGCACTATGTCATCAGTTTCTGATTTATTAAATTATATAACAGTGCAAAATATTGCTCATTTGTTGTGGTCTTTTGAACTATTTGGGAAAAAAAGATATAAAAATAACTAAAAACTTGTTGAAAAATAAACAAGTGATTCAATTATAAATAAAGATTTCTACACATAGAAGTAATCATCAAGTTAAAGTGCCCTCTTTGGGGATTGTAATAGAGATCCATCTGGATTCATGAACTTAATTCTAAACATTTCTTCACAAAAAAAGAAATCTTTAACATCAATATTTATGGAACATGTCCACAAAAAATCTAGCTGTCAACTTTGAATATTGCATTGTTGCATTTCTTTTCACAGTTCTTTTTGACAGACATTTTAAAAAAAATCTCACGTACCCCTTGGCATACCTTCAAGTACCCCCAGGGGTACGTGTACCCCCATTTGAGAACCACTGATTTAGTGCATCTACAAACAGCTCCAATGATGCACGAAGCAAACTATAACCTGCTGGCCTAGAATGTGCAACAATTCTTCTCAACGAGAGGATAAATATAACTTTAGAGGGAAAAGTAACTTCAGTGTTTCCCACACATTCATTTATTTGTGGCGGCCCGCCACGAAAGAATTACGTCCGCCACAAATACAAAAATTTTTTTTTTTAAATAAAAATAAAAATAATTAAAAAAATAAAAAAATAAAAAATAAATAAATAAAAAATATTTGTTTGAAGTGTAGGATACTTCTCTTGTTGCCTTATTTGTATTTGACCACTACTGTTTTCTGTTTATTTGTTACTGACTGTGGCAGGACACCTCTGCCTCTGTTTCACTTTATGTTGCTGGTAAATAATATGGTTGTAGTAGTAGGCTAAAGTTAAATTATTTAGTATGCACTAATTAAAGGGGCAGAGCTTTAAGAGACATTTTAGCTTCTATATTTTATCAGATATATTTTTTGTAAGAACCACAATTAATAAACATATTTCAGTGAATAACTTATTGTTCAAATCTGTATATAAATATGTACATAAAGTGTAATTATATTGTAAAATGGATGGATGGACGTTTAAAACAAAACTGTTATTATTAATTAGTAAGTATACATTTTTTTTAGCCTTTTTAGAGAAAATCATATCATTGTAGTAAATTATGCAAATTGCTCAATGATGTCATGGTGACCACGCCCATAGCCACGCCCCCACCGCCACATGTATCTTGGCAGTTTATGGGAAACACTGAACTTTGAACATTTGTATGCACGTACAACACTTAAAACCTTTAAAATATCAATATGTGGAACTGAATTATGGAATGGATTAATAATCAATGTCCTACTTAAGAAACTGTTCATACTCAAAATGTTGAAAGTATAAAGAAAAATTATCCTAATAAATATCTTGAACCTTATTAAAAAGGATAATCTTATTCATCCCATGAAGTGAACCATAAACTACTTAACTATTTATGACAACTTTAGTTGATATTTACGTATTTAATCATTACTCATTAGTATATTTAATTACTGATGTATTTATTTACCTGGGGCCGTACTTATCAAGCTTCTCAGAATTACTCCTAAGAAGTCTGCTAAGAGTTGACTTAAGAGTAAATAAATTCTTCGCTGAAAGCTGCACTTAAAAGTTAGTTATCAAGCGTCTTACTCACACTTTCAGCGAAGTGTAGGACTGAATCTTAAGTGTCACTCAGAGCTGAATTACGACATTACTATGTGCCGTAAACGCAATTTTAGGTGACGTCATTTCTGTGTCCATAGAAATGACCAATCACGGAAGGGAATCCCTTGTCTAAGAATAAAGAAATATCTTGGAAATATTTAAGTGGACAATGGGAGTGTATATTTTGACAATAAACTACAAAATAATACAAAACAAACTAGTCCCCGCCGGCACTCACGCTACCGCTCCCTCTCTTCTCTCGCCCACACACTCACTGACGTCACTCACCTCACGGCCACACACATACGCTACTGTCATAACATTTTCTTTCCAATTCATTAATTAGGCAACTAATTTGAAACTGGTGTGGGTGGCTCTATATATACTAGCCCACTGCAGACACATGCAGAAATCAACATGGAATCGAAAAGTATTAAATCTGTGACAAAAATAATACCCGCTCTGTCTAAACGATACCGTTTGATCAGCTGCTCGTCATCAAACAAATCCAGAACATCGTTCCGCTCCCTGAATGTTTGCGCACGTCTCTCTCGCCTCAGTGCCATCCCCTGCTGGCAACTCCTAACCACTTAGGACACCTCTGAAGGTCTCTTAAATATCGTGGAGAGTAGGAGTGATTCTTAGACTTAAGAACGTTGATAAAAAGCTTTTATTCTTAAGTTTGAGAGTAGGACTAAATTTCGCAAATTCTCAGGACTTAAGTGTAAAATGGCACTCTAAGAAGCTTGATAAGTACGGCCCCTGATGTATAACCTTAGGGGAAAAATGTAACTTTGAACATTTGTATGCACGTACAACACTTAAAACCTTTAGTATATCAGTATGTAGAATTAAATCATGGAATGGATTAATAAACAATGCCCTAATATGATCCACTTTAAGAAGAAGAAAGAAGAAGAATCTTAATAAATATCTTAAACCTTATTAAAAATGATAATCTTATTAATGTCTTGAAGATAACCATACATTACTTATTTGTTAGAGAACTTTGTTATTTATGTATTCAATAATTATTTACTTATTAGTATATTTATTTACTGATGTACTTATATATTCACTGTTGTGTTACAGAATGAGTAGTAACAAATGAGTTAGAAATCGTGAAACCAAAAAGGAGTAGGGGTATGGAAGATCTGCTTCCTCCTACTCCTTTTGGGACATGCTGTAATGAGAAACTGCAAACAAGTGACGTATGGTGTTGTAATTGTATGCACGTTGGAAATAAAGCAACACCATAACAAGTGCCTGTTGAACGCAGACTGAGGCCATTTGAAGCAGACACTCACCAGACTCTCGGAGGATGGAGTGAGCCACAAAGTCGGCCTGCCTGAGCGTGCCAAGAACGCCTGTGGTCAAGAAGGTAGGAGTGATGTCCGTGGGCGGCTCCTTCATGTGGGAGCCAAACACGTACACCACTCTGAAAAAGGGGGAATATTCTCTACATCACTCTACTGAGAAGCAGCGTCCTCTGCAGTGGACATTTGGAACGTTCAAGCGACAAAAGAAAGGTCCACCGCAGAGGACGTGCGGCGGCGTGTTACCTGTTGATGGTATGGCACATGCGAGGGATGAGTCTGGCCAGGAACATGAGGGACTCCCAGTGAGGAGATTCCTTGCTTGTGACACCGCACACGTAACTGTAAGAGCGGCAATCTCCCTGTGGGACAACACAACAGCTCAAGTCGGACAATCACATTGTGACTTCCATTTCAATCACGACTTCTCATGATTAGGAAAATATAATCATCGAACATGCATGAAAATTCCATAGCTTGTGACGGTGAAACAGAGGAGGAGCGAACGAGTGAGAAAAGAGTGCGTGTACGAGAAGTTTGGGATGTCACCATGGTTACTATTTTTGAGCACTCATTCATCCTAGGGCTGGGCGATATATCGATATACTGGATATATCGCGGGTTTGTCTCTGTGCGATATAGAAAATGACTATATGCTGATTATCGGTCCTGCTCAACACCGACATCTATTTAATAATACCACCTTAACATTTGACAACCAAACAATTAAACAAGGTGACTCTGTAAAGAATCTGGGTATTATCTTCGACCCAACTCTCTCGTTCGAGTCGCACATTAAGAGTGTTACTAAAACGGCCTTCTTTCATCTCCGTAATATCGCTAAAATTCGTTCCATCTTGTCCACAAGCGATGCTGAGATCATTATCCATGCGTTCGTTACATCTCGTCTCGATTACTGTAACGTTTTATTTTCGGGCCTCCCTATGTCTAGCATTAAAAGATTACAGATGGTACAAAATGCGGCTGCTAGACTTTTGACAAAAACAAGAAAGTTTGATCATATTACGCCTATACTGGCTCACTTGCACTGGCTTCCTGTGCACCTAAGATGCGACTTTAAGGTTTTACTACTTACGTATAAAATACTACACGGTCAAGCTCCTGCCTATCTTGACGATTGTATTGTACCATATGTCCCGACAAGAACTCCGGCTTATTAGTGATTCCCAGAGCCCAAAAAAAGTCTGCGGGCTACAGAGCGTTTTCTATTCGGGCTCCAATACTATGGAATGCCCTCCCGGTAAAAGTTAGAGATGCTACCTCAGTAGAAGCATTTAAGTCTCATCTTAAAACTCATTTGTATACTCTAGCCTTTAAATAGACTCCCTGTTTAGACCAGTTGATCTGCCGTTTCTTTTCTTTTCTACTCTGCTCCAAACCCGGGGTGGACCGCTAGCCTGTTCATCAGATGGGGACATCTCATCGCTGCTGACCCGTCTCCACTCGGGATGGTTCCTGCTGGCCCCACTATGGACTGGACTCTCGCTGATGTGTTGGACTTTCACAATGTTATGTCAGACCCACTCGATATCCATTGCTTTCGGTCTCCCCTAGAGGGGGGGGGGTTACCCACAAATGCGGTCCTCTCCAAGGTTTCTCATAGTCATTCACATTGACGTCCCACTGGGGTGAGTTTTCCTTGCCCGTATGTGGGCTCTGTACCGAGGATGTCGTTGTGGCTTGTACAGCCCTTTGAGACACTTGTGATTTAGGGCTATATAAATAAACATTGATTGATTGACTATATGGTGATATTCGAGTACATGTTCTCACGCAGTTGCTTTTAGCTGCTGGCATTACACTGCAGGCGTTTCTCCCTCTTTCTTGTCTCTCCTTCTCACAAGCGCACCTTCTTACATACGTCACGCGTGCAACGTCATACGCCCTCGCCGAGCAGAGAGGTAGCTACATGGGTAACATTAGCTGTGATGCTAACGGTGCGTTGCGAGTGGTAATACGAGAGAAAGAAGGTGCGAATCTGGTAACAAATGGAGGAAGAATTAATTCCCAAGAAAACCAGCACAGGGTGTATCGTCTGGCGGTGGTTTGGCTTCAAGCGGGAATATGTCGAAATATTATGCGGCCAAAGCGTTGCTACAAAAAGTAGCAGCGCTGCTAATTTGTAGCATAATTTGAAAAGTCACCTGCTAGAGCAGGGGTCACCAACGCGGTGCCCGCGGGCACCAGGTAGCCCGTAAGGACCAGATGAGTAGCCCGCTGGCCTGTTCTAAAAATAGCTCAAATAGCAGCACTTACCAGTGAGCTGCCTCTATTTTTTAAATGTTATTTATTTACTAGCAAGCTGGTCTTGCTTTGCCCGACATTTTTAATTCTAAGAGAGACAAAACTCAAATAGAATTTGAAAATCCAAGAAAATATTTTAAAGACTTGGTCTTCACTTGTTTAAATAAATTCATTAATTTTTTTTTACTTTGCTTCTTATAACTTCCAGAAAGACAATTTTAGAGAAAAAATACAACCTTAAAAATGATTTTAGGATTTTTAAACACATATACCTTTTTTACCTTTTAAATTCCTTCCTCTTCTTTCCTGACAATTTGAATCAATGTTCAAGTAAATTTATTTTTTTATTGTAAAGAATAATAAACACATTTTGATTTAATTCTTCATTTTAGCTTCTGTTTCTTCGACGAAGAATATTTGTGAAATATTTCTTCAAACTTATGATTAAAATTCAAAAAAAATATTCTGGCAAATCTAGAAAATCTGTAGAATCAAATTTAAATCTTATTTCAAAGTCTTTTGAATTTCTTTTAAAAATTTTGTTCTGGAAAATCTAGAAGAAATAATGATTTGTCTTTGTTAAAAATATAGCTTGGTCCAATTTGTTATATATTCTAACAAAGTGCAGAATGGATTTTAACCTATTTAAAACATGTCATCAAAATTCTAAAATTAATCTTAATCAGGAAAAATTACTAATGATGTTCCATAAATTATTTTTTTAATTTCTTCAAAAAGATTCGAATTAGCTAGTTTTTCTCTTCTTTTTTTCGGTTGAATCTTGAATTTTATAGAGTCGAAATTGAAGATAAACTATGTTTCAAAATTTAATTGTCATTTTTTTCGTGTTTTCTCCTCTTTTAAACCGTTCAATTAAGTGTAAATATCATTCATTATAAATAATAACAGAGTTAAAGGTAAATTGAGCAAATTGGCTATTTCTGGCAATTTATTGAAGTGTGTATCAAACTGGTAGCCCTTCGCATTAATCACTACCCAAGAAGTAGCTCTTGCTTTCAAAAAGGTTGGTGACCCCTGTGCTAGAGAATGAAGAGTGCTTGAATCTGCATGTCAACATCTCCGTTTCGGTGCCACACCAACAAAACGCCAAAGCAACAATTTCCACATCAACACCGTAGGAAAAAAAAATCAACAACAGAAGGAGATAACGTCCGCAGGAACCTACCACAGAACGAAGGACATACAATATTTGATTTCCTATTATGCTTATTTTTATTTGACAGTATTTGAAATATCTTGTGTGACATCACGCACAAAAGTGCACTTTATTTGTTTAACTATTGTGGTGGCGTTCTGTACAAAAAGTGCACTTTAATTTAGTGTTGTTTTGATATGTCATCTTAGCAGTGTTGGGACTAACGCGTTACTAAGTAACGCGTTACTGTAATGCCGTTAGTTTCGGCGGTAACCAGTAATCTAACGCGTTATTTTTTTATATACAGTAACTCAGTTACCGTTACTGCATGATGCGTTACTGCGTTATTTTACGTTATTTTTATGTAGTATCGGCTAGAAACTGAAGATCTGAGTGTGTTTTATTGGAGCGCTCCGGTGGAAAAGAAGAGGCGTGCTTTCCCCCACCCACAGAAAGCACGCCTCCCCGCAGGGGAGACGTTCCTCCAGAGCCGTACTTCGGGTCTAACAACCTTCACTTTACCCGGAAGAGGGTCTTTACAGCCGAGGGTGAATGACGAGCCCGGCGGTTTGTTGCAACTTTGTGACTTTATTGGACGCAGCCATCCACCAAGCTAGAGCACCTACACGCACTCACCTCTCTCGCCCACTCACTCAGATGTCACTCACCTCACATGTTGTCATATCTTAAAGGGCCACACACACACACATACGCTACTCTCATAACAACTAACAAGACATCATGGCGAAGCCAGAAGTCGAGTTTTTTAACATGGAGACATTTTAGTTAAATGTAAGTTGTGTCTTGGATCAAAGATCCTATCTACTTAGAGTTAAAGTTAAAGTGCCATTATGTTGCAGCTATTTAAAATAGTTTTGTCAATTTTTTCTGGCCTGAAATAAATTGGCCCTTTGAAACATATTTTTGTGTGTTGTATGTAGACCACATTGCTTTCCGAGTTCAGTGATGCAAATGCATGTCAAGTTGATCAACAGATTGTATTATTCTCCAGTGCAATAACAGTACTGAAATGAAGGCTAAAAGGGCATTAATGGGAGCCTTAAAAAAAAGGGGGGAAAAATAAGTAACTAAATAGTTACTTTTCACAGTAACGCATTACTTTTTGGTGTAAGTAAGTGAGTTAGTAACTGAGTTACTTTTGAAATAAAGTAACTAGTAATTGTAACTAGTTACTGGTTTTCAGTAACTAACCCAACACTGCATCTTAGTGACATAATGCACAAAAGTGCACTAATAGTTTGTTTTAAAATGTCTTGCACTTTGTTTTGAAATGACATGAATGTTTGTGCCACTGCTTAATAAATACACTTTTGCTAAATTGACTTAGTTGTGATTTCCCTGTCTGCATGAAAGTTTAAAAGTAGCATATATCAATGCAGTATGAAGAAGAATGTTTTAATGTAGACACATAGAATCATCAAAGTAGATTATTGCATATTGTTCTAATGTGTGGCACCTTGAGACAAGAATATGTTGATAGTCTAAAAGTAACATGTCTTCCCTTATTCACTTGTTTTTTCAGTTTTATATATTAAATATAAAAATCGCATTTAGGTTTTTCTCTCAAAATCATGCAGCCCTGATATGTACAAAATAGAGTTTGTCCAAAAATTAAGCGGGTGCGGCTTAAAAACAGGAAATTACATTAGACCTGGACTCCTCCAGGACCAGGAGGCGTGTGGGTGGGATCACAGCTGACTCTTCTAACCCTATTCTCCCCTCTCCCCTCAAGCAGGAGACTACGGTCCATCCAGACCCACACCTCCCGCCACCTGAACAGTTTTTTTCCCCTCGGCCATCAGGCACATGAACAATAACAAGATCTGATAGCTCAGTTACAGCTCATGTTATTCCATTCTGTGTTTTGTTTTATGTTCCACGATTGCGCCAAGTAAAATTCCTAGTTTGTGAACCCGTTCTCAAACAATGGCAATAAAAACACTTCCGATTCTGATTAGATGATACAATTGTTGACCTGACCCATAAAAGTGCCTGGGCGGATTTTTTCGTTCCGACAAACCTCCAGGCACGGCAGTTGTGTTTGTTATTTCCCCATCATGGGAAATACTGTGGTGGAAAAAAAGTATTTAGTCCGTCACCAATTGTACAGGCAGCACGGTGGACCAGGGGTTAGTAGTGCATGTGCCTCACAATACGGAGGTCCTGAGTTCAATCCCAGGCTCGGGATCTTTCCGTGTGGAGTTTGCATGTTCTTCCCGTGACTGCGTGGGTTCCCTCCGGGTACTACGGGTTCCGCCCACCTCCAAAGACATGCACCTGGGGATAGGCCCTTTGTTACATACCCGTTTTCCGTAAGTCTTCACACACTGTTGCTATTTTGGCCCATTCCTCAATGCAGATCTCATCTAGAGCAGTGATATTTTGGGGCTGTCGCTGGGCAACACAGACTTTCAACTCCCTCCAAAGATGTTCTATGGAGTTAAGATCTGGAGACTAGCTAGGCCACTCCAGGACTTTGAAATGCTTCTTACGAAGCCACTCCTTGGTTGCCCGGGCGGTGTGTTTGGGATCATTGTCATGCTGAAAGACCCAGCCAGGTTTCATCTTCAATGCCCTTGCTGAAGGAAGGAGGTTTTTACTCAAAATCTCATCATACATGGCCCCATTCATTCTTTCCTTTACACTCATCAGTCATCCTGGTTCCTTTGCAGAAAAACAGCCCCAAAACATGTTTCCACAACCATACTTCACAGTAGGTGTGGTGTTCTTTGGATGCAACTCCGCATTCCTTCTCCTCCAATCATTTTTACCAAAAAGTTCTACTTTGGTTTCATCGGACATTCTCCCAATACTCTTCTGGATCATCCAAATGCTCTCTAGCAAACTTCAGACGGGCCTGAACGTGTACTGGCGGGACACGCCTGGCACTGCAGGATTTGAGTCCCAGGCGGTGTGGTGTGTTACTGATGTTAGCCTTTCTTACTTGATATTGCAGGTCATTCATGGGATTCTGGGATTTTTGCTCACCGTTCTTGTGATCATTTTGACCCCACGGGGTGGAGCCCCAGATCGAAGGAGATTATCAGTGGTCTTGTACATCTTCCATTTTCTAATAATTGCCCCAACGGTTGATTTCTTCACACCAAGCTGCTTACCTACTGCAGATTCAATCTTCCCAGCCTGGTGCAGGTCTACAACTTGCTTTCTGGTGTCCTTTGACAGCTCTTTGGTCTTGGCCATACTGGAGTTTGGAGTGGGACTGTTTGAGGTTGTGGACAGGTGTCTTTGATACTGATAACCAGACCACACAGGTGCCATCAGTACAGGTAACGAGTGGAGGACAGAGGAGCCTCTTGAAGAAGTTACAGGTCTGTGAAAGCCAGAAATCTTGCTTGTTTGTAGGTGACCAAGTACTTATTTTACAGAAGAATTTACCAATTAACTAATTAAAAATCATACAATGTGATTTCCTGGATTCTTTCCCCCCATTCTGTCTCTCATAGTTGAAGTATACCTATTAGGGTTGTACGATATACAGGTATTAGTATAGTACCGCGATACTAATGAATCATATTCGGTACTATACCGCCTCTATAAAGTACCGGTCCCCCACGACAAGCATGTTCGCCAATGCACAATCAAGGAGTACTTACAAGCAGACACAGTGTGTAGACAGAAAAGGGAGAATGGTTGAATTTTGGCTTAAGAAATAAAGATAAAGGGGAAGTTAGCGAGCTAGCGGCGATAGTCTGTCCGCAATCAGCAGTGTTGGAACTACTCCGAATTCCCTAATCCTTGTCTCCCAGGAGACATATCACGTACATGTCTCATGTACAGTACTTTCATACCATTAAGACGATCATCTTGACTTTGGACACACTACAAACACGAGCGAATGTAGTGCATACTTGGTCAAGAGCTATACATGTCACACTAAGGGTGGCAGTATGAACAACGCCAACACCGTCATAAACACGTGACATATAGTGAAACCACACTAAACAACGGTGTCATAAACCTGTGCCATGTAGTGAAAGCACACTAAACAACAATGACAAACACATTTTGGGAGAATATTTGCACCGCAACACAACAAACACTACAGAACAAATTCCCAGAATTCCCCCCAGCACCAACTCTTCCGGCACGCTACAATTAAAACAAACGCCTTTGGTGGATCTACACCTGACATCCACTGTAATGATACCAAGTACAGGCGCTAGTCAATGCTACTATGATTACATTGATATTTTTTAGCATCACAAAAATCTTTAGTTTTATTTTTTATTTATGTTATGTTTATAAACTCAGGAAATACGTCCCTGGACGCAAGAGGACTTTGAATATGACTAATGTATGATCCTGTAACTACTTGGTATCAGATCGATACCTAAATGTGTGGTATTGTCCAAAACTAATCAAATAAGAGAAGAATAAGTGATTATTACATTTTAACAGAAGTGTAGATAGTACATGTTGAAACAGAAAATAGGCAGATATTAACAGTAAATGAACAAGTAATTAATAATTATTTTTTACAGTTTGTCCCTCATAATGTAGATAAAATAATAGGTAGATAAATGACACAATATGTTACTGCATACGTCAGCAGACTAATTAGGAGTCTTTGTTGGTTTACTTACTACTAATTGTTGCATTGACCAGCATTCCTCCAATGGGGAATTCAAATTGCTAGTCTCTCTCAGATTCTTTTTATGGCACATAAGCTGATGTTTATATTCAATCAACAGGCAGTAATTTGTATTTTGTGGTTTATTCTCCAAGCTTAGAGGACAAACGTGAGACCAATCCAGCACACCAGCGTTCCCTTGCCCGGTCTAGCTCGGTCTCCCCTCAAACCGCCGGAAGTCCCGTGATCTTCCCTCTGTCCCTTTGTTTAGACTACTCCGAGTTATCTCTACTCTGACACATTCCAATCTAGAAGGCCAACACCTTACTATGAGACTCAAAAGAAGGAAGAATACTAGCTATTCTTTATATGACTAAGGACTAAATTACAATAATAAACATATGTTTCATGTACCCTAAGATTTTTTGTTAATATAAAGCCAATAATGACATTTTTTGTGGTCCCCTTTATTTAGAAAAGTACCGAAATACTTTTGGTACCGGTACCAAAATATTGGTATCGGGACAACACTAATACATATGATGAAAATGACAGGCCTCTCTCATCTTTTCAAGTGGGAGAACTTGCACAATTGGTGGCGGACTAAATACTGTTTTGCCCCACGGTAAATAGTTCTTTGAAGTTGATATTGATGGTCGCATGCCTCATCAAAGAATGGAGGCACAACCCCAAGCAACACAAGAAGGACAACGTGTCTCACCTGGACACCAACAGTTTTGATGGGCAGCAGGAAGGCATTGAGTGAATGAAGGCTGGTGATCTGCATGAGCTTCTCTTCCTCCTCGTCCGATATACACGACTTGACTCTCTGCAGCAAGGCATGCGGCTAGAAAGCAGACACACAAATTGTCAACACAACAAAAATCAGTCGTATATCAAATCAAATCAACTTTATTTATAAAGCACATTTAAAATTTACCACAGGGGTAGCCAAAGTGCTGTACAATGGGCAGGTTAAAAATAATACGAGAACCGAGCAAACACAACACAAACAGAACACGATAAAAAAATAAAATATAAAAACAGGTTCACAGCAGGTGTATTATGGGGTGCCATTTTTAAAATGTGCTTTATAAATAAAAATAAAGTTGATTTGATTTAGGGTTAGGGTTGGGGTTGGGTTTAGGGTTAGAGTTGGTGTTGGGGTTAGGGTTAGGGTTAGATTTGGGGTTGGGGTTGGGTTAGGGTTAGGGGGAGGGGCAAAGGGAGTGCACTGTCTGTCTAGCGTTAGGGTTGGGGTTGGGTGTTGGGGGGTAGGGTTAGGGTTGGGGTTGGGGTTGGGGTTAGGGTTAGGGTTAGGGTTAGGGTTAGGTTTGTGGTTAGGGTTAGGGGAAGGGGGAGGGGCAAAGGGTGTGCACTGTCTAGCGTTAGGGTTGGGGTTGGGTGTTGGGGGGTAGGGTTAGGGTTGGGGTTAGGGTTAGGGTTAGGTTTGTGGTTAGGGTTAGGGGAAGGGGCAAAGGGTGTGCACTGTCCGTCTACAAGGGTTAGGGTAGGGTTAGGGTTAGGTTTAGGGTTAGGGTATAGATCATTCAGCCCTAAATCTGTGCTAGTGACGAGTAAGCCTCACTCTCTGGCACGTTAACTGTCTTTTCTTGGAGCTCTGGCTTTTAGCTCGTTGCCTGGCGCGCTTGCCTCTTATTCAGCGGACCTGACTAGGCAGGTTACATGATCAGCATTTTTGCCGTGATAACGGAAACAACTAGGGGCAAAAAGTAAGGCCAATTAATCAACAGAGATGAAACTAGAGGTGGGGGATGAAACGATATCAATTTGTATCGCTATAGACTCGTAATCGATATAAATAAAAAATGCCTTACAATAAAACATTTGATAATGTATTTCTCTTCTTTGCTGGACGCAAGGTTGGTTGCATGAATAGACGCTCCCTGTCTGGTAACCGAGCAACGCAGGAAGTGATCACTGATCAGTGGGAGTGACACACTAACAGCCAATCAGGTGACAGTATCAACTAACAAGTTTGGTTGATTCTTTGCATTGAGCGAGAAGAGAAAGTCAAAATTAAGAAATTGTGGTTAAAAGAGGAAAAATCTGTTTTTGGATTTTTTCCAAAGGGACCGTAGTCAGATCAATGTGGTCTGTACATGATGCGAGGCAAGAGCGCTAATACCACACCACCTTAACCGTACTCACCATTTAGAGCACAGCTGTAACTTCCTGCCACTAAATCTGCAGAAAATAATTCTTCTCAGGTTTCTCTATGTTTACTTTTTCACACTTTGCACTATTTTCTTACACTTTATGAAGCATTTCTTACACATTCCTTATTTTAAGAGCTTATTGTTAAGTGTTTAATGTGATTTTACTATTCTGTTGACATTGAGTGTTTTCCATGCTTGTGTTGACATTTCCTTTCTGCCTTGATAGCTGAGGGATTACAATCACAGGAAGTTACATTTCAAATAAAATATTCTCCTGCTCATTATTCATGGGTCATAAAAAGTCAATATTTATCGATATCACCTGATTTAATAATAATATTGAATAATTACTGTTAAACAAAAAAATCATTTCCATAGTTAAATAAGAATAACAGGGCAAATTAATGTTACACAGACGTTATTTCTAGGGATGTCCGATAATGGCTTTTTGCCGATATCCGATATTGTCCAACTCTTTAATTACCGATACCGATATCAACCGATACCGATATCAACCGATATATACAGTCGTGGAATTAACACATTATTATGCCTAATTTGGACAACCATGTATGGTGAAGATAAGGTACTTTTTAAAAAAAATATATAAAATAAGATAACTAAATTAAAAACATTTTCTTGAACAAAAAAGAAAGTAAAACAATATAAAAACAGTTACATAGAAACTAGTAATGAATGAAAATGAGTAAAATTAACTGTTAAAGGTTAGTACTATTATTGGAGCAGCAGCACGCACAATCATGTGTGCTTACGGACTGTATCCCTTGCAGACTGTATTGATATATATTGATATATAATGTAGGAACCAGAATATTGGTAACAGAAAGAAATGGGGGGAGGGAGGTTTTTTGGGTTGGTGCACTAATTGTAAGTGTATCTTGTGTTTTTTATGTTGATTTAATAAAATTTTTAAAAAAAACAACAACAAAAAACGATACAGATAATAAAAAAAACGATACCTATAATTTCCGATATTACATTTTAACGCATTTATCGGCAGGCCGATATCGGACATCCCTAGTTATTTCCTAGCACTAAACCTGCAGAAAATAGTTCTCAGGTTTCTCTAGGTTTACATTTTCACAATTTTCTTACACTTTATGAAGCATTTCTTACACAGTCCTTATTTTAAGAGCTTATTGTTAAATATTCAATGTGATTTTACTACTTTGTTGACATTGAGTGTTTTCCATGCTTGTGTTGACATTTCCTTTCTGCCTTGATAGCTGAGGGATTCTTTTCAGAGGAAGTTACATTTCAAATAAAAAAATGTATATTCAATATATTTTTCTCTTGCTCTTTATTTTTCCATCCGCCATAAAAAATATCAATAATTATCGACATCGACCAATATAAAACACTTATAT
>NC_084743.1:5379880-5414880 GCF_033978785.1 Entelurus aequoreus
GGGGAAATAAACGCACTTTAAGATGTTCAATGTTTAAGGTCACTTTTTGCTCGGCCTGGGTGATATGGCCTAAAAATAAATTATCCGATTTTTTAACAAAAAATGTGATTTACGATTTTTTTTCCCGGATAAATTTCGCTACTTTTTAAAGAAACCAATAAATACAAACGACAGTTTTTCTCTTATTTTGTCAAAAACTAGTTGTTTGAAATGACAATGCATCTTCAAATACAAAATTCGATTTTGTGTTGTTTTTTTTTGTTTTTTTTTAGACCAGAAGTTAATGGTACTTTTTATGCAATCATTTTTAAATAACTAAATTAAGAGCTTCTTCTGGGAGGCAATACTTATGCTTGAATAAAAATAGAAAAATGTAGCATTGTACATTGCATGCATATAATTAATCTCCAACATTTAGATAAAGCGCAAATGTTAAACTTGTCTTGAAAAACATACTTTTGTAAATAAAAATGTAGTATTACACATTACATGCAAATAAATTCAAATAAATCAATAAAGATACCAATAATTAGGGATGTCCGATAATGGCTTTTTGCCGATATCCGATATTCCGATGTTGTCCAACTCTTTAATTACCGATACCGATATCAACCGATATATGCAGTCGTGGAATTAACACGTTATTATGCCTAATTTGGACAACCATGTATGGTGAAGATAAGGTACTTTTAAAAAAAATAAATAAAATAAGATAACTAAATTTAAAAAAAATTCTTGAATAAAAAAGAAAGTAAAACAATATAAAAACAGTTACATAGAAAGTAGTAATTAATGAAAATGAGTAAAATTAACTGTTAAAGGTTAGTACTATTAGTGGAGCAGCAGCACGCACAATCATGTGTGCTTACGGAC
The DNA here is from genome assembly GCF_033978785.1 of Entelurus aequoreus. Lineage (NCBI taxonomy): Eukaryota > Metazoa > Chordata > Actinopteri > Syngnathiformes > Syngnathidae > Entelurus > Entelurus aequoreus. The sequence goes on from NC_084743.1 coordinate 5,380,754, forward strand.
TGTATCCCTTGCAGACTGTATTGATATATAATGTAGGAACCAGAATATTGATAACAGAAAGAAATGGGGGGAGGGAGTTTTTTTGGGTTGGTGCACTAATTGTAAGTGTATCTTGTGTTTTTTATGTTGATTTAATTTAAAAAAAAAACAAAAAAACAAACAAAAAAAAAACGATACAGATAATTAAAAAAAACGATACCGATAATTTCCGATATTAAATTTTAACGCATTTATCGTCCCTACCAATAATCATTAAATAGTAATACAAATCAATCAGTTCAAAAAAGTTTGAACTTAAAACTTCTGTTTTGAACAAATAAAAATGAAGTATTGTACATTGTATGCAAATAAATAAAACATGATATAGTATTATTAAGGGGATAAACGCAGGCTGGGTCCTTGTTAGTGTGTACAGATGTTAAAGACGAGGTACACTTTGTTGCACATGTAGTATACCACTATATTGATGATTAAATGTCTTATAATTACACAAGAGTTATGCAGCTGTCCGGTTTGGATGTGCAGAACGACTGCTTTAGTGCATTCTTCTCTTTATTATCATACTGTACATGGTAGCTTATGTAAAGCATTACGCTGCTTCTGAGGTGGAGTTTGTTGTTGTTGTTGTGGTCTTGTTTGCCTTGTGAAGAGCTGTAATTCCCACACTGGGCTTAATGCTGGAGTAAGTTTGTTGTGCCGCTGCCTTTTTTTTTTTTTAACAGAATTTTTGCAGCGTTCAGTCACTTGTCCCACACATTTTGCCGCAAATCTAAGCCACTGACAACACTTGTCTCACTCTCGTCAGCGTTAGCCGTGTTTTGCTCGGCTTGTGGATCTCCGCTAAAGTAGCAAAGGGGCGAGGGCTACAGAAGCTCAAGAGAGCAAAAAATATGCCGAAGTAAGAGGAGAAAAACTTTTTTATTTATTTATTTAAAATAGTCTGAAACAAAAAACTCAAATTTATCGATAAATCGCACAGGCTTAATAGTCCAAATAACTAAAAGTTGTTTACCTTCCAATTACAGTACAATGCCTAACAATTCTTCAGTAATGAAGAAAAAAAGTTATGACAATATTTTATGAAGGTTAAAATGTTACTTAGTGCTGCTTTAAGAGAGACGAGTTCCTCAGCAGCAGACATTGCAACAACTTAATTGAATCTATTTATCTTTCTTTGAACAATATGTTCATTCAGCATCTAGCACAGCGGTGTCCAAACTTTTTCCACTTGATATTTTTCATTATCAAAACCAATACAATACAATGGTTCCCCTAAAGCAGGGGTCACCAACCTTTTTGAAAGCAAGAGCTACTTCTTGGGTAGTGATTAATGCGAAGGGCTACCAGTTTGATACACACTTCAATAAATTGCCAGAAATAGCCAATTTGCTCAATTTACCTTTAACTCTATGTCATTATTAATAATTAATGATATTTACACTTAATTGAACGGTTTAAAAGAGGAGAAAACATGAAAATAATGACAATTAAATTTTGAAACATAGTTTATCTTCAATTTCGACTCTTTAAAATTCAAAATTCAACCGAAAAAAAGGAGAAAAACTTAAAAAAAGAATTTATGGAACATCATTAGTAATTTTTCCTGATTAAGATTAATTTTAGAATTTTGATGACATGTTTTGAATAGGTTAAAATCCAATCTACACTTTGTTAGAATATATAACAAATTGTACCAAGCTATATTTCTAACAAAGACAAATCATTATTTCTTCTAGATTTTCCAAAACAAACATTTTAAAATAAATTCAAAAGACTTTGAAATAAGATTTAAATTTGATTTTGCAGATTTTCTAGATTTGCCAGAATAATTTTTTTAAATTTTAATCATAATAAGTTTGAAGAAATATTTCACAAATATTCTTTGTCTAAAAAACAGAAGCTAAAATGAAGAATTAAATTAAAATGTATTTATTATTCTTTACAATAATAAACATTTTTTTTACTTGAACATTGATTTAAATTGTCAGGAAAGAAAAGGAAGGAATTTAAAAGGTAAAAAGGTATATGTGTTTAAAAATCCTAAAATCATTTTTAAGGTTGTATTTTTTCTCTAAAATTGTCTTTCTGAAAGTTATAAGAAGCAAAGTTAAAAAAAATTAATGAATTTATTTAAACAAGTGAGACCAAGTCTTTAAAATATTTTCTTGGATTTTCAAATTCTATTTGAGTTTTGTCTCTCAGAATTAAAAATGTCGGGCAAAGCGAGACCAGCTTGCTAGTAAATAAATACAATTAAAAAAATAGAGGCAGCTCACTGGTAAGTGCTGCTATTTGAGCTATTTTTAGAACAGGCCGGCGGGCTACTCATCTGGTCCTTACGGGCTACCTGGTGCCCGCGGGCACCGCGTTGGTGACCCCTGCCCTAAAGTATTGGTACCATTTAAATGTTAAAAATAAGTCATATTATTATTTATATATTTTTTTTAACTGCATGCTTGCAGCCAATCAATCCTTAGATTAACTTCAGGACTATCTGTCAATATAAAGTTGTTGTTTTTTTGTTTCATGCCCTTTTTGCCAAAGAAAACCCTGTTTTTATAGTAAAAAAAAAATCATTATTTTCCCCCAAAAAATGTCATTTGATGTGGAGTAAATGGAGCCTTAAATAGGTAAATAATTAAAAAAAACAAAAGTTATTGGGGATACAAACAGGTCCCATTCATAAGTGTTAAAAATAGGTCATACTTCTTTTTTTAACTTTCAACACTTAAAGGCCTACTGAAATGAATTTTTTTTATTTAAACGGGGATAGCAGATCTATTCTATGTGTCATACTTGATCATTTCGCGATATTGCCATATTTTTGCTGAAAGGATTTAGTATAGAACAACGACGATAAAGATTGCAACTTTTGGTATCTGATAAAAAAAAGGCTTGCCCCTACCGGAAGTAGCGTGACGTAGTCAGTTGAACATATACGCAAAGTTCCCTATTGTTTACAATGATGGCCGCATGAAGTGAGAGAGATTCGGACCGAGAAAGCGACAATTTCCCCATTAATTTGAGCGAGGATGAAAGATTTGTGGATGAGTAAAGTGCAAGTGAAGGACTAGTGGGGAGTTGAAGCTATTCAGATAGGGAAGATGCTGTAAGAGCCGGGGGTGACCTGATATTCAGCTGGGAATGACTACAACAGTAAATAAACACAAGACATATATATACTCTATTAGCCACAACACAACCAGGCTTATATTTAATATGCCACAAATTAATCCTGCATAAAAACACCTGCGTGTTTGTTATGCTAGCTCCTAGCTCCTCTGCTAGCTCCTAGCTCCATAGAACACGCCAATACAATTCAAACACCTGATCAACACACACCATCACTCAGCCCAAAAGACCGTTTCCTTAACCCAAGGTTCATAAAGCTTATATATTTTTAAAAAGTTACGTACGTGACGCGCACATACGGTCAAGTTATCGAATGTTTAGCAGCCAAGGCTGCATACTCACGGTACCTGATATTCAGCTGGGAATGACTACAACAGTAAATAAACACAAGACATATATATACTCTATTAGCCACAACACAACCAGGCTTATATTTAATATGCCACAAATTAATCCTGCATAATAACACCTGCGTGTTTGTTATGCTAGCTCCTAGCTCCTCTGCTAGCTCCTAGCTCCATAGAACACGCCAATACAATTCAAACACCTGATCAACACACACAATCACTCAGCCCAAAAGACCGTTCACCTAACCCAAGGTTCATAAAGCTTATATATTTTTAAAAAGTTACGTACGTGACGCGCACGTAGGTACGGTATGTGTTATGCTAGCTCCTCTGCTAGCTCCTAGCTCCATAGAACACGCCAATACAATTCAAACACATGATCAACACACACAATCACTCAGCCCAAAAGACCGTTCACCTAATCCAAGGTTCATAAAGCTTATATATTTTTAAAAAGTTACGTACGTGACGCGCACGTAGGTACGGTACGTGTTATGCTAGCTCCTCTGCTAGCTCCTAGCTCCATAGAACACGCCAATACAATTCAAACACATGATCAACACACACAATCACTCAGCCCAAAAGACCGTTCACCTAACCCAAGGTTCATAAAGCTTATATATTTTAAAAAAGTTACGTACATACGCAAAAAAAAAGCCAAAGCTGCATACTCACAGTAGCACGTCTGCGTCTTTGTCATCCAAATCAAAGTAATCCTGGTAAGAGTCTGTGTTGTCCCAGTTCTCTACAGGCGTCTGTGTATCCAAATCAAAAGTCCTCCTGGTTAGAGTCTCTGTTATCCGAGTTCTTCCATCTTGACTGCATCTTTCGGGAATGTAAACAAAGAAGCGCCGGCTGTGTACTGTTGTGGCTGACTACGTTCGAAAAATACGTCCATTTCGCACCGACAACTTTCTTCTTTGCTTGCTTGGCTTCCTTCTCCATAATGCAATGAACATGATTGAAACAGATTCACGAACACAGATGTCCAGAATACTGTGGAATTATGAAATGAAAACAGAGCTTTTTCGTATCGACTTCAATGTGGAAGGCATACCCGTGTTCGCCGGGCTACGTCACGCGCATACGTCATCCTCAGAGGCGTTTCGAACCGGAAGTTTAGCGGCAAATTTAAAATGTCACTTTATAAGTTAACCCGGCCGTATTGGCATGTGTTATAATGTTAAGATTTCATCATTGATATATAAACTATCAGACTGCGTGGTCGGTAGTAGTGGCTTTCAGTAGGCCTTTAAGTAGGGCCGCAACAACTAATCGATTAAATCGATTATAAAAATAGTTGGCGATTAATTTAGTCATCGATTCGTTGGATCTATGCTATGCGCAGAGGCAATTTTATTTTATTTGTATTTTTTTAAATAAACCTTTATTTATAAACTGCAACATGTACAAACAGCTGAGAAACAATAATCAAAATAAGTATGGTGCCAGTATGCTGGTTTTTTTCAATAAAATACCGGAAAGGATGGAAATATAGTCTGTCTCTTTTATCCGATTAGTAATCGATTAATCGATTATCAAATTAATCGTTAGTTGCAGCCCTACACTTAAGTCTGTGAATCAACTTCAGAACTGTCTATTATACATTTTTATGACTTATTAGGGTCCGCATGTACCCTGTATAAAGGACTCCCACAGGGAGTCCTTTGTACAGGTTACAAAGGAACCTATTGTTATTGTAAGGTTTATTATTATTATACCGGCCGCCTCTTCGAGCTGCAATTTGACCCACTTAACATGCTTCAAAACTCACCAAATTTGACACACACATCAGGACCTGCGAAAATTGCAAGTTAATAAAAAAACCAAACCCCAAAAATCAAAATTGCGCTCTAGCGCCCCCTAGGAAAAAACAAAAACAAACTGCCTGTAACTCCCACTAGGAAGGTCGTAGAGACATGAAACAAAAACCTGTATGTAGGTCAGACTTAGACCTACATTTCATAATTTTACATCCTCGGGCAAAAACCAACAGGAAGTTGGCAATTTCCCCTTCAAGACAAAATTGTACTAAAAAAACAAATTTTTGCCTCTTTGAGCTGTAATTTGACCCCCTTAAAATACTTCAAAACTCACCAAAATTCTCACACACATCGGGACTGCTGGAAATTGCGATCTAAAAAAAAAACCGAACCCCAAAGCTCAAAAATTGCGCTCGAATAAAACCGAGACAAAACTGCTTTTTTGAGGAAAACTCAGACAAAACTGCTTGTAACTTCCGGTAGGAACGTCTTAGAGACATGAAACAAATACCTCTATGTAGGTCTCACCTAGACCTACATTTCATAGATTGACATCCTTCAGCAAAAATCAACAGGAAGTTTGCTATTCCTCCTTCAAAACAAAATTTTTGTTACAACCGGTCACCAAACATCAAACGTTATCTCCTCCGAGGGCATTTGTCGTTTCGGCTTCAAACTGCTACAGGAGAGAGATTGAACCCTTCTGATTAAAAGTTGTGGACGGCGTTTTGATACGTGCTACCGTTTTGATTTTACGAGCCTTCAAAGACCCGCAGCACTAAAGTTGCTCCGCTGCTGTGATTTTACGCGCCTTCAAAGAAAACAACCACTGTGCCGCAACACCTAGGAAAAAGACAGTCACAACTTCCTCTAACTCCCAGTACGAATATCGTAGAGACACGAAACAAAAACCTCTATGTAGGTCTCACTCAGGACTACCAATGGACAAAAGTATTGGGACACCTAAGACTAGCACCTGCCAAAATGCGGACCCGACCAACGCTGCTTGCAGCTTTAATTAATGTTTGTTTTATGTAATTTTTGTCGAAAAAACCCCCAGTTTTTTTAATATGGCAATATTTCCCCCCAGAAATATTTGATGTGAAGTAATTGGACTCTTAAACAGGTCAATCATTTATAACACTGATTTTGATTAATTATTATTTGAGCAATGACAAAAAAAGAAAGAGAAAAATCAAAAAATAAACCGTCTGCATGGCAGCTTTGTGTTATTAGAGTCAACACTTTCTTGTTACATTTCACCCGTTTGCTCTTGTATTACACTTATTTTTGTAACAGTATTTTTAGAACGATGCTGGGCTGTTAAAAAATGAGCTCACACTTTGGACACGCCTGGTCTAGAATCTCCTAGATGTATCCTAAACGTGAGGTACCTCATCTCGGAGTTTGCGGATGAGCTCGGTGTCGTTGTGGTGAGTCTTGATGACTTCCGCCTTGCCGCTGGCGAGGTGGGAGGCGCTCTCGATGAGGTCGGGTCTCAGAGTCCCCTGAGCCAAAAGAACCTCCTCGGGTTTCAGATTCATTTCTCCTATCACTTCGTTGGCCACCTGTGAAGTGACAGCATGCGCCAGGTGTGATGTTTGGAAGTTACCAACCAGGAAATTAGATAAACTACCTTACCTTCACAAATGTATCTCCAATTATTTTCCTTTTCTCCTCTGGGTTGGTGGTCATATTCAAGGTCTTACTGATGCGTTTCCGGGGCGTCCGGTCTTCCTCCGAGATGGGAAGCGTGGTTGTTCCGTTGTAGAAGGTGTGTGAGGCGTTCACCACTGAACAATGGAAGACCAGGAAACAGACTTGCTTAGGGAGTACTTACAATAGCCCAAAATGCAACTTTTTCACTTCTGATACATTGGAGCCTTGAATATTGGCCAACATGTTATTGATCTGATACGATATTAGAACGAATCATAGAAGGCGCTTCCCCTTTTCAAATACACCTGGAATGTTGGCTCTGTTCCGTGATGCTGAACGCAGCGACTTTCAGGCCTATGGACAGACACGCACCCCTGGACTAGTACTACACATCCTCAAAGCCCCATCCCGCCCCCCGTAGTATGATGGACAGCAGAGCAGCGCTGGAAGCCCTACGTTGCAAATATGCAATTTTATGTGTCGTAATATACTGTATATACTCAAGCTTTTTTCCTGGTCTCAAACTGAGCCCCCATGTAGGACTTTAGTTTGGGATTTGCTTTTATCTCCTCCTCCTCTACCCATGTTTACCTTTTTACCTGCCTACTTTTTACGGGGCGCCCGCCCCATCAGTCTACCCTGATGTTAATCAGGGTAGATTTCAATCAAACCAGGGCCGTGAACGCTCGCGTCTCCTGAAGTTTCTCCATTAAAATCTCTCGTCTGTTCTTAAACAGGTTGTACAGTAGAGATGCGCGGATAGGCAATTATTTCATCCGCAACCGCATCACAAAAGTCGTCATCCACCCGAACTAACATTTTAACAAAACCACAACCGCCCGCCACCCACCCGCTGTTATATATCTATCTAATATAGATAAGGCTGAAACGACGCGTCGACATAGTCGTCATCGGTTACGTAAATACGTCGACGCCGTTTTTGTGCGTCGACGCGTCGCATATTTACGTCACACTACCGTCATGGCGGAGCGCAAAGCAGACTGTGCGAGCGAGGGGAAAAACGCACGCCAAAAGTGGTCAAAAGTGTGGGAGTATTTCAACACACGGCCTAATAATGTTGTTGTATGCACACTGTGTCGAGCGGAAATGGCCTATCATAGCAGCACAACGACTATGAACGAACATTTGAAAAGAAAACCATCAACCATCAACTAGTCAATCGTCCGCGTTAGCATACGTTGTCATCATTACACAAAAACATGAATGTGTCATTTGTATCTGCTAGGGGCGTAACGGTACGTGTTTTGTATTGAAACGTTTCGGTACGGGGCTTTCGGTTCGGTACGGGGGTGTACCGAACGAGTTTCTAAGCTAAAGCTAACTTTAGCTGCTAAAGTCTTAACAAGTTGCTTTGCTCCTCTGCCTCTGTCTCAGCACGCAGCATTGTCCCACCCATACAACCATCTGATTGGTACACACGAAGCATTACCAGCCAATCAGCAGTGCGTATTCATAGCGCATGTAGTCAGTGCTTCAGCGTGGAGCAGATAGGTGTTTAGCAGGTGAGCATCAGGCAGCGGACTCTCCCCAAATGATAATAAACACCTCCCAGTCAACTACTAGTAACATCACTATGAGCCCGTTGACCTTCTAGAAACTTAAACTGCAGCTCAGCTCACTCGCAGTCCTGGCTTGAGGTGAAGGCTACCGGTAATTAGCTCTCACTTCCAGCCACATCGACCCCTTCTGAGCGCCTATTTTCAGCTGCTGGGAATATTGTAAACAAGAAAAGAACCAGAGCATGTAGACATGCTAACCTTTCTTCATTACAACTGTTAGTCACTCACTGGAATGAGTAGAATTGGTTATTGTGTACTGTGTTGGACTGGATGTTTATTTTGCACATTTTAAAAGCTATACTTAATGTTTACAGTGTTCCAGAATATTTAGATTGGCACTTTTTTGTATTGGATGTTTATCTTTATTTTTGCACATTTTAGCAAATAAGCAATACTTTCACTTTTGTTGAAATGTTTGCACAGTTGTTACAGAATATTGCGTTTTGCACTTTTTTGTATTGGATGTTTATCTTTATTTTTGCACATTTTAAAGCAAAATAAGCAATACTTTTACTTTTGAAATGCTTATACTATTGCAGAATATTAAGATTTGCACTGGATGTTGACTTTTATATTTGCACATTAAAAAGCAAATAAGCCACTTTTAATTTTGTTAAATGTTAAAAGTTTTAAATGCTTACATTGTTACAGAATATTTTGTCATGTTGTTGTCAATGTTGACTGAGTAGCCATACTTTTTTTTTTTTGTAAATAAAAGCCATGCCTTTTGAAAAAACTGGCCTACTTTTATTTTTTCATCTTCATTTTAAATAAAATAAAATAAAAAATAATCGGTAAAAGGAAAAATAATCTATAGATTAACCGATAATCGAAAAAAATAATCTATAGATTAATCGATAGAAAAATAATCGTTAGCTGCAGCCTTAAATATAGACGACGCAAGGCATTCCTGTTAAAGAAAGGAGACTGATCCAATGCAGTAGAGACATTCAATGCGTGCCAAAAAATACATAGTTAAATGTTGTTACCCACATACAAAAAACGAGCAGCACTCTTGGAAACAGGCAAATATTCATCAGGCACTGCTGCAGCTGTCACGCCAAATTTCTTCCCCCTACAAAAACCTCCCCCCCATTTACTTCCGTGGTCATTGACAGCGATTGATAGCACTTCGGCTTTGACTGCACGTCGCTGGAAGGATACTTCGTCTTTGGCAGCTGCTGGAATTTGAAGAAATCGATTGGGGGTTTTTTGTACAGGCGCGAAACAGGACAGTCGCGTGCGGGTTAAGGACCCCCGGCAACTTTGTGACTTTATTGGACGCAGCCCCGGAAGTAAATGGGGGTGGGGAGGTTTTTGTAGGGGGGGAAGAAATTTGGTGTGACAGCTGCAGCAGTGCCTGATGAATATTTGCCTCGTTCAAAGAGTGCTGCTCGTTTTTCGTATGTGGGTAACAACATTTAACTATGTATTTTTTTTTCTGAATTGGTTCAACCGCCACCCGCCCGAATCTATTTAAAATTATTTTTTTCGTCATGCATCCGCCCGACCCGCGGACTATCCGCGGAGTCCGCGGTTGTGTCCGCAAACCGCGCATCTCTATTGTACAGTAAACAAAGTTGTGCTTCCTAAGTGCAATGACAAAAAAGCTCTTCCAAAGCTTACATTATTTTGTACAGTGGAATGTTACAAAAAGTTTTGATCCGAGTGAAAAGAGTCAAACAGAGAACAATGGTAGGTGTGAAAAACACTAACCTATTTATTGTTGACCGTTTACAATGGACGTATGCTGTCTTTAAGTTGAAGTGGAGTGGTAGTTTGTGTTTTGTGACACCACGTGGTAATAATTAATTAAATTAAGCTCTGACAGAGTAAGTTTAATGATGCGCACACACTCTGCAGGACTGCTTGTATCGCACATGATTAGGGTTGCAAAATTCCAGGAATATTCAAAGTTGGAATCTTTCCATGGGAATTAATGAAAATATATGGGAATTAACGGGAAATTAATGGGAATAAACATTGAATGCAACATGCAGCATGATTATTAGCTAAAACACCCTGATTTCATGCAAATTCAGTAGAATTTCAACCATGCACTGTGCATTCCTCCATCACATGTGCAGTGCATTCTTCCATCACATGCACAGATAATTGCCAGCATGCTACACACTACAGCAGGGCTATTGAGGCCACACTAGTATTGGAGCCCAAGGACTGGTAAGTGTTGAGGATATACCTGGGGTAAATATATTTGATCTATGGTATTTAAGTGTAATAGAGGTGTAATTGCTTGTTACTGTATGACTGTAGACTACTCCAGCAGACTTCCACTCAAACTAGCTAGCTGTTCCTGTACTTGTTCAATGATTTTGGGGCCAATATCTCTAGCTAGCTAGGTTCATGTACCACCACCAGTCTCATAATGAACCAAAAATATTTCTCTGTTAGCTGTAATGCTAATTTTGTCTATGTTAAATCCCATTCATTTATGCTAACGTTAACGATCCGAATTTACCTTTTGTGATCTGTAAAGTTCAACCGGCAAATACTAAATCAAAAGGTGTAGTTTCCTCTGCCTTCTGTTCTGCGAGCCATTCTGTTGTCATACAAGAATGTAGCTTATAGTTTGATTTAGCACGCTGATTGACTGTTCATTTATTCATCTAGCCTATTTCTATTCATTTGTCCATCGGTAAAATATTTTTAAAGACTACTCCAGTTGTTTAGCTGACTATTTACATCTGTGTGTGGCATTGCATTAGTGTTTTACAAGAATAAATCAATACAAAAAGAATAATGCCATGTATGACGTGTGGAGACATTTTACCCCAACCAATGTAGGCGGAAAGGTTGTGTACATTTGCAAATACTGTGCAAAGAGCTACGTCAAAAATGCCAGCAGCGTATAGACAAGTGCACAATAATATATCATTATTGTAATTACCCATTAATTCCCATGGACGGTGTCCAACTTTGAATAATCAAAAAATGGTCAATATTTCCACGCTTAACTTCCCTTGGTAAATTTCTGGAAAGTTTCCACCCCTTTGCAACCCCACACATGATATCACACGCAAGTAAACACGCTGCAGGGCTGCTTGTATCGCACATGATATCACACGCAAGTAAACACTGCAGGGCTGCTTGTATCACACATTTTACAGGCAAGCACATGTAATCCAATACTTGTTTTTTTTGCTGATATCAAATCGGGACACCCCTGATGCTAATAATACACCTCAAACACGACACATTTGGCTACCCAGCACAGTACACTTCCCTTCCTTCGGCACAAATGAAAACCCCCGGAGAGGGAATGGCGACCAAGTCCAGCATGGTACGAGTGGCCGAGTGCGAGACTGCAAACATCCACACTTACCTTTGAGTTTGATGCCCAATTTGGTAAGGGCCTCCTCCACGCTCTGACTCTCTCTCTTCCTCATGAAGCCGTTGTCGATGTGCACGGCGATCACTTGGTCCTGGTTCAACGCCTTGTTGAGGAGAGCCGTGCACACCGTAGAGTCCACGCCGCCACTCAGCAGCACCTGAAGCCACAGAAGTGACAGTCAACACTGGTTTCATCTCTGCCACATCTGACATCAGCAGGCATGTCATTTGGACTTCATGAAAAAGACTGAAAATAATCCAGGGATCTGGGGGCCAAGATAATTATAGCCAATTTCTGTCTCTTTGACTTCCTCTCCACTTCTAACTGCTCCAAATGCAAACACCATAAAGAGTACAAACAATGTTTATCATATGAGCTAACTTCCTTTATTTGTAAAGCCACTTGTGGCTTACAGCATGAAATAAAATATCTTGCAGATATGTTGTTTGTTTCAAAAAGATTCAACTATTCAATGTTAAAAAACTTAAAGAGTATAAATAATGAACAAAATGTCAGCTACTGTCTTGTTGTAAAACAGCAATGAAAATGAAAGTTAGCATTTAGACAGGCTATACCAGGGGTCACCAACGCGGTGCCCGCGGGCACCAGGTAGCCCGTAAGGACCAGATGAGTAGCCCGCTGGCCTGTTCTAAAAATAGCTCAAATAGCAACACTTACCAGTGAGCTGCCTCTATTTTTTAAATTTTATTTATTTACTAGCAAGCTGGTCTCGCTTTGCTTGACATTTTTAATTCTAAGAGAGACAAAACTCAAATAGAATTTGAAAATCCAAGAAAATATTTTAAAGACTTGGTCTTCACTTGTTTAAATAAATTCATTATTTTTTTACTTTGCTTCTTATAACTTTCAGAAAGACAATTTTAGAGAAAAAATACAACCTTAAAAATGATTTTAGGATTTTTAAACACATATACCTTTTTACCTTTTAAATTCCTTCCTCTTCTTTCCTGACAATGTAAATCAATGTTCAAGTAAAAAAAATGTTTTTTATTGTAAAGAATAATAAATACATTTTAATTTAATATCATCATTTTAGCTTCTGTTTTTTCAACAAAGAATATTTGTGAAATATTTCTTCAAACTTATGATTAAAATAAAAAAAAATGATTCTGGCAAATCTAGAAAATCTGTAGAATCTAATTTAAATCTTATTTCAAAGTCTTTTGAATTTCTTTTTTTTTTAAAATTCTGGAAAATGTAGAAGAAATAATGATTTGTCTAGCTTGGTCCAATTTGTTATATATTCCAACAAAGTGTAGATTGGATTTTAACCTATTTAAAACATGTCATGAAAATTCTAAAATTAATCTTAATCAGGAAAAATTACTAATGATGTTCCATAAATTCTTTTTTGAATTAGCTAGTTTTTTTTTGTTTTTTTTCGGTTGAATTTTGATTTTTAAAGAGTCGAAATTGAAGATAAACTATGTTTCAAAATTTAATTGTCATTTTTTTCGTGTTTTCTCCTCTTTTAAACCATTCAATTAAGTGTACATATCATTAATTATTAATAATAACATAGAGTTAAAGGTAAATTGAGCAAATTTGGCTATTTCTGGCAATTTATTTAAGTGTGTGTCAAACTGGTAGCCCTTCGCATTAATCAGTACCCAAGAAGTAGCTCTTGGTTTCAAAAAGGTTGGTGACCCCTGGGCTATACTGTAGCAAACATGTCTGCCACAATCATGTGTTCTTAAATGTGTATTCCACCTCTTCCATGTAGAGAGCAGTTAACAAAGTCAAATGAATGTTTTATCATACATTTGTCCAAATGTGGCCAAGTAGAAACATTGTGGGTTTCCTGGACGTGGTCTCCATGGCTAAAAGAAACATCTAAGGAAGAGAATCCCTCTGCCATCATCCTGTCCCTAATGTTTTTGCCCTAATCTTAACTAGGGCTGCAACTAACGATTAATTTGATAATCGATTAATCTGTCAATTATTACTTCGATTAATCGATTAATAATCGGATAAAAGAGACAAACTACATTTCTATCCTATCCAGTATTTTATTGAAAAAAAACAGCATACTGGCACCATACTTATTTTGATTATTGTTTCTCAGCTGTTTGTAAATGTTGCCGTTTATAAATAAAGGTTTAGTAATAAAAAAATAATAATAAAAATAAAAATAAATAAAAAATTATTTAAAAAAAAAAAACCTCTGCGCATGCGCATAGCATAGATCCGACGAATCGATGACTAAATTAATCGGCAACTATTTTAATAATTGATTTTAAACAATTTAATCAATTAGTTGTTGCAGCCCTAATCTTAACCAATCGTGACTCATAATAGTAAACAATCATGGACGTTCTTATACTGTATGTAAACCAACCAATCATCATTGATGTTTCCTGTATAGTTTGTGGAGTTGCTTCGCTACGTAGCTTCCATTTTTAACTTCATAATTTATGGAAAACCGTAGATTTTTACCACTGGATTATGAAAAACTGTCCTAATTACGGGAAAACCGTAGTTGTTGGCAGGTATGGCAAAGACACGGATCAAGATTTTAACACACATTGTCGGTCGGAAAAAACGAAAAATATTATTTTATATTTTTAGAGACAAAAAAGACAGATTTCCGACTATAGAGGGAAAAATCTCATGCCTGCTGGCTATGAATAATAAAAACTATAACGGACAAAACTACTTTGCAGCACCAACCTAGCACAAACAAATGGGACACCTCCCTGCTTGACACTCAGCATCAAGGGTTGGAATTGGGGGTTAAATCACCAAAAATGATTCCCGGGCGCGGCCACTGCCCACTGCTCCCCTCAACTCCCAGGGGGTGAACAAGGGGATGGGTTAAATGCAGAGGACACATTTCACCACACCTAGTGTGTGTGTGACAATCATTGGTACTTTAACATTTAGGGAGACGTTGAGAAGTTAGGGGGCCGCTTATTAACAATAACACGCTCACGTTAACTTTATTAAAAGTTAATAACAAAAATATAATAATTGAATTGCATCACCGCTTGGGACAATTTGAGGGATATTTTGACAAGGTGTGTGTTGGATGACATCACCAGTCAGAAAATGTATTTTACACCAACTTACAAAGCATAACAGATGCCTGCATCAGGCGATTGTAAAGATAACATCTGGGCTGACATTACTGCCAACATTTCAATAGAACGTGACGAGCCAAGCAGCTCTCCTTTATATCCTCCACACTCCCCCGAGATGAGGCCCACTTTCAAAAGGCACTTAGGAAGTCACCTGGCACTTTCCCCAGAGAAATATTTCATTGTGAGAGTTTCATTGGCTCCACTGATGTTTTCGTTAGGTTTCTGAGTGGCGAACACACTCGACTTGTGGCTATATAATTTAGGGCTATATAAATAAACATTGATTGATTGATTGATTGACTTGAGGATGGTACCAGCATAGACATTTGACCTCTCATGCGCGTTCACCCACCAGCACTTTGGACTTGCCGACTTTTTCTTTGATGTCACTGATGCAGGCCTGCTGGCGGTTCTGTACGGTGAAGTTACTGCTGCACCCCGCTATCTCAAACAGGAAGTTGCGAAGCATGTCTACGCCTCGCTCCGTCAGGTCCACCTCGGGGTGAAACTGAGTTCCGTACAGCTTCTTCTGTTCGTTGGCGATACCTGTTGGCCCAAACACGTGAGCAGGAGGAGGCCAGTAGCCGTGATGCCATCGAAAGATAGTCCTAACTATCGTCTCCGACTGATTGTCGAAGACAATATTTGGCATTTCAGCAGATACAATATACTGTATACACATTAGGGTTGTCTCGATACCGGTACCAAAATGTATTTTGATACTTTGCTAAATAAAGGGGACTACAAAAAATTGCATTATTGGCTTTATTTAAATTTAAAAATCTGAGTGTACATAAACATATGTTTATTATTGCAATTTAGTCCTTAAATAAAATAGTGAACATACCGTAATTTCCGGACTATAAGCCGCACCTGACTATAAGCCGCACCAGCTAAATTTAGGGGAAAATACAGATTGCTCCATTTATAAGCAGCACCCGACTATAAGCCGCACCTGACTATAAGCCGCACCAGCTAAATTTAGGGGAAAATACAGATTGCTCCATATATAAGCCGCACCTGACTATAAGCCGCAGGGTTTTGATGTGTAATTAGCGTAGTATATAGGGGTTCCTGCTACCACGGAGGGGATTGTCGGGACAGAGATGACTGTTTGGGAACGCAAAGCGTCCCATTTATTAACAATAAATCTTTCAATCATTCAATCAAACTTTCACATCTTTGACATGGCGAACAGCATTCGTGCAGAGTACAAATAATACGACGGTGCAAAGTAATACAAAGTGCTCGCCTGTACATTATCAAAATAACCAGCCTACCGGTATAAGAAAAGTCAGTCTTTAATCATTGTGTCATCGTCTTCCTCCTGCATACTAAAACCACCAAAATCCTCTTCGTCGGTGTCGGAGAAGAACAGGCCGTAAATAAGCCGCACCCTTGTATAAGCCGCAGGGACCAGAACGAGGGGAAAAAGTAGCGGCTTATAGTCCGGAAATTACGGGGTACTAGACAACTTGTCTTTTAGTAGTAAGTAAACAAACAAAGACTCCTAATTAGTCCGCTGACATATGCAGTAACATATTGTGTCATTTATACACCTATTATTTTGTCAACATTATGAGGGACAAACTGTAAAAATGGGTTATTAATCTACTTGTTCATTTACTGTCGATATCTGCTTATTTTCTGTTATAATATGTTCTATCTACACTTCTGTTAAAATGTAATAATCACTTATTCTTCTCTTCTGTGATACTTTACATTAGTTTTGGATGATACCACACATTTAGGTATCGATCCGATACCAAGAAGTTACAGGATCATACGTTGGTCATATTCAAAGTCCTCATGTGTCCAGGAAAAACGATTTTGTGACGATAAAAAATATCGATGTAATCATAGTAGCATCGACTAGAAACGCTCTTGTACTTGGTATCATTACAGTGGATGTCAGGTGTAGATTCACCCATGGCATTTTTTTACATTCAGGAGCGCTAGCTTTGGTTAGCGGTGACGCCGGTGAGCTATTGTATCCTCCTACGGTGTGTAGTGAAGCATGTTTAGCTATTCCTCGTCCTGCAGTGATAATGGTACTTGTAAGAAACTTACTTTGTCGCCGTTGAGGCGAGGATTGGTGATTTAGAAGTAGCTAAAACACTGTGGATGGATGTTAGCTGCTAACGAGCTAGCCATGTCTTAAAGCACCTCTTCCTGAGGGTGTTTCAGTGTTATAACTTCACCTTTATCTTTACACCAAAATAAGTCCATTCTCCCTTTTCGGTCTACACACTGTCTGCTTGTAAGTACTCCGTGTGTGTGCGCTGCTGAACATGCTCCTCTGCTCGTAAAACCAGCAATGTCATGGTGACGCGCTGTCATGCCGGTTAAAAAAAATATATAAATAAATAATGATCCAGTACTTTTCAAACAGAGTATAGTACCGTGATACTATACTAGTACCGGTAACCCTAGTTTAGACCCAGTCAAATCTCTGACACTCACCAGCAATGATATGTCCTGATTGGGCCACTACTTTAAAGCCATCAGCCACTTTATCCACACTGTCTCCATGGGTCAGCAGAACCACTTCCTCCTTCTGAAGGCCTCTGATGAGATGACATCCAGCAGGTACAGACCATCAGTGACATGTTTATGAAATATGACAACCAAGAGACTTGAATACCTGAAGAGGGAGCAGGTGTTGTCCACCCCAATACTGAACACGCCGTCTTCCCGGACACATTTTTTGTGTACTGTGCCACCAAAGACTTTATTCATCATCTGGAATTGACAAAGTTGGCAGAAAGGGTTTTACTTTGACATGACGACTCCCGTCTGTTGGTGGAAACACGCTTAAGAACAGGGAGCTGCCAGTTTCCGCCTCCATGCTGCCTGGGAGAAGGGAGCTAATTATGCTTTTATCTCCCTCACTTAGTCTCAATGTGCCCTTGAAGGGGAGGATGATGATGATGGAAGTCCCAGCTGGTCCACGGGAGCAGAACAGCAGCCAGGAATCATGCTGGAGTTTAAGCTCCGCAGCATGAATAATAATCGGCCTCCTTGTATGAATCAATGCCTTTGCCTAATCACAAAGTAGCCCCACAACTTGTGCATACCTGCATTCCGTAGCAAATCCCCAGGACAGGCTTTCCGATGGTGAATATAGCGGGGTCAAACCATGGTGCGTCTTCTGCATACACGGACGCAGGACCCCCTGAAATGATTATTGCCCTAAAAGAGGGGAAAACACAAGGGAACGTTAGTGCAAATGGTGTTTGCGCATTATTGTACTTCCAACACGTGTAATTTGCTTTCCCTCCCCCCCCCCGATCCATTTCCCCGTGGTGCAGTTACTGGTCACATGGTGACATTTCCAAGTGGACCGAAATGCATCACAGTTCCCGTGTCCAATTGGTCAGCGGGGGCGGGGGGCACAAGAACGTACACGGGAGTGAAACAACAGAAATAAACAACATGGAGCAAAATAGTCCTCCGTTGATCATTTACATAAATAAATGGACAACTAGCAGGCAAATAGAAAACAAATAAACTTCCTTTAAAAATAGTCTTACTTCAAGGTTTCTGCTGGTATGAGCAAATCTAATGTAATGCTTTTTAATGCTGCTTAAAACTCATTTAATGCCCACGTTCTACTGTAGATAGTTACTATACGTACTCAAATGCTTACAATTGTCTGTATAAACAAAGTTGTAAGCACTTGGCAGTGATCATCTTGAATCGTTAAAATGTTTACCAGGCATGTGATTTGAACTTAATAAAAAAGACTAGGGATGATTTTTATTTTTTTTATTTTTTATATTGTCTCTGTATTGGTTTTCTATTCATTTATTCTTTGTTTTTATTCAGTCATTGGTGTAGCATAATATTGTTTTTAATATTGTTTTTAATATCGTTTTTAATATTGTTTTTAATATTGTTTTTAACATGGCTCTGCAGCACTTTGGAAACGTTCTTGTTGTGTAAATGTGCTATATAAATAAAGTGGATTGGATTGGATGTCCGATAATGGCTTTTTTGATACCGATATCAACCGATACCGATATATACAGTCGTGGAATTAACACATTATTATGCCTAATTTGGACAACCAGGTATGGTGAAGAAAAGGTCCTTTTTAAAAAAAATTAATAAATTAAAACATTTTCTTGAATAAAAAAAGAAAGTAAAACAATACAAAAACAGTTACATACAAACTAGTTATTAATGAAAATGTGTAAAATGAAGTGTTAAAGGTTAGTACTATTAGTG
Source organism: Entelurus aequoreus (assembly GCF_033978785.1). Lineage (NCBI taxonomy): Eukaryota > Metazoa > Chordata > Actinopteri > Syngnathiformes > Syngnathidae > Entelurus > Entelurus aequoreus. Next base: position 5,399,918 of record NC_084743.1, read on the forward strand.
GAGCAGCAGCACGCACAATCATGTGTGCTTACGGACTGTATCCCTTGCAGACTGTATTGATATATATTGATATATAATGTAGGAAGCAGAATATTAATAACAGAAAGAAACAACCCTTTTGTGTGAATGAGTGTAAATGGGGGAGGGAGGTTTTTGTGGGTTGGCGCACTAATTGTAAGTGTATCTTGTGTTTTTTATGTTGATTTAATTTTTTTTTTTTAAAAAGCTGTTACCGATAATAAAAAACCCAATACCGATAATTTCCGATATTACATTTTAAAGCATTTAATCGGCCGATATTATTGGACATCCATAAAAAAAGACAGAAAATAAGCCGCGGTTCTGGGGGCCACAACCCTTCCCCGACCTGCCCTATCTAGCCTCTGATTGGCCTGTCCCTAATGTTTTACCCTAATCTTAACCAACCGCGACTCATCATAGTCAACCAACCGATCATGGTTGATGTTTCCCGTATAGTTTGTCCCCTGCCCTTGGAGTTGCTTCGCTACGTAGCTGCCATTTTTAACGTCATAATTTTTAATGGAAAACCCTAGTTTTTACCACTGATTATCGAAAACTGTACTCATTACGGGGAAACCGTAGTTGTTGGCAGGTATGGCAAAGAGACGGAACAAGATTTTAACACACAATTTAGGTCGGAAAAAACTAAATATATTTTTTTATATCTTAACATTGATTAAAAAAAAAGACGGATTTCTGACTACAGACGGAAAAATCAACTGCCTGGTTTACATTAGATGTTACACTCCAGAGAATTAGATTTGGCTCACTAAAATGTTTTATGTGACAATGTATATATATTTTTTCCTGCAGTGGTAGCAGCAGCTGCCAGTTGTGATAGCGACAGCAGAAGTTAGTTTGTTAGTCATTTTGCACGTTAACTGCTGCCTGCCTTAATGGCTGACTTGTGATGAGCTAATAGCATGTGTGATTTCACCATGTTGATGCCTATTGAGCATCAACGCCTCTCTGTGTTTACAATCCACGGCTTTTAAACAGGCTTTGAAAAGTTAGCCAGCTAGCCAGCCACTTTTGCTGAAATTTGCTTTCCCCCGACATGCATTTCTTTTCGCGCTTTTGTCACAGCAGTAAAGTGAGTGTTGCTTCAGAGGCCATCGTTTACTACACACAGGAAGACACAAGTGACTTCTGTGTGTTTGTTGTTTTAAATATTTATTAAATAGAAAGTTGATCCATCATCTCCTTCTTATATGTGTTCGATGATCACTTTATACTGTGTTCAAAGTGCACAAACCTTCACTGAAATATGGACTTTTGTCCAGGCTGGAACCTATTACTCATATTTACATTGTTTCTGATGGAAACATTTGCTTCACTAACCGAGCTTTTCTATTTATAAAGCCTGTGGAAGAACCAGTGAAGTTGGTAAATCAACATTCCACTATACTTGACATGGTGAAAATGCAAAAGAAAGCTAAACTGAAGACGTGGTTGGCAGAGCCTGGATTATACATCTGTGTATTCACGACTCCATCTTTTTTTACAGGTGCGTGCAATTCTCTCCAAAACCCCCAAAAGGTATAGTAGCTGTTTCAGGGCGTCACCTACGAGCAACCGCAACTCTTGCTGGTCTTTTAGGTTAGCTTCCTTCGTGGTGAGTGAACAAAGGCAATTAAAGATTGTTATTGGAGCTGCAGCTCATCAATGTGTTGCAACACTCACTTTTACCAGTTAGTAAAGGTGCACATAAAAACAAAACAAAAATCGACTCACATCCGAATCGCGATTCTTACTCATCCCGATTCTAAATCGATCCACAATTTTCAAAAATCTATTTTTTTTTAAATGTAACATTTAAATAAAAGAATACATTTTTTCATTTTGTTTTTCTAATGTAAGAACACATTTCTAAAAATGTGTTTTTAGGCCATGCAACCAGAAAGAGCTTTTCTAACCTGTTTTGAAAAAGTTTCATTATAATTACTACAGCAAACATTACATTGCTCGAATTGATTCTGAATCGAATTGGAATCAGATCGAATCTTTAGGTGCCCAAAGATTCACACCCCTAGGGGTTAGGGGTTAAGGTAAAAGACTCCCAGCCTTTACCCTCAGTGTTGTTAGAGGCACACCTCCAACCACGCAGGAGGCTTTGGAGGCGCAGGAGCGAGCCGGCGTAGTTATGCAGGAGCGTAATCCAGTCTCAAGTTCCTTACCTCTTGTCAACACTATGACCTTTCAGGGGCTCACCTACTTTGTTTATTAAATCTTTGGTGAATGGAAGAGAGGATTTGGTGGATACACACGGTTTGAAAGTTCAACTCTTCTACGTAGATGGTCTTGACTTACTAGATTTGGTCTTGGCTGTTTATACCTGACCAAAGGAACTGCACCAAGAGAGTATGGTACTAACCGACCTGTGCTAGTGTGAGAGCCCATCGTCACATGCCCACCTGTATCCTTGTTCTCGAATGGCAAAGGCAGGGGTTTCCAGGGGGAGGATCTCCGAGCGTATGCACAGCTCCCGCACCCGCCTGTCAATCACCTTGCCATACTGAGCTCCGGCATCCAGGATGGCCACGGCTCCCTCGTACGAGCCATTCTGCTCCGTGTCGCTGGTCGGCAGCTGTGGGGAGTCAGAATATGACATGTTTAATTACTTTGGGCCACCATATGTCCATTAAATGCATGGTCTTCATGAGTATTATTATTAGGGATGGGACGGTTACCAATAAAACAAAGGATTAATGATCCGTTATTTAGGCTAATTTACATTGCAACGCAGGTAAAGTCTGCCGTTTGCTAGCTACGCCGATTGTACCATAGACATCTTCTAAGGGTACGCAGCATGGAGCGCTACTGCCTACTGGCACTGACAAGACGCGGGGCCGCCATCTTGGAGTGGTGATCCGCTCCACTCAGTGCAATACATTTGGCAGGAGCAATGAACTGTCAAGCGCATTTAATTCATCTTACCTCACTGAATACCACTGATTTTCATGCGCTTTGTCGTCATACGTGTAGCTATGATAAAGGACACATGTTTTATTATTCATAGTTTGCTTAACAGTAATAGAATATTCTTATATGCTATAAGTGACCAGACGTCCGAGATCAAAACTGGGAATGTAATCCCAGAGAAGGGGGAAAAAACAGTCAGCTATTTTTAAATTCAAGAAACAATATGATTAGGTTATATATACACATGCGTATATACTACATAAAAATTGGGTTGGAAAGCTAGACTAAATTTAGACTTGTATAATACTGTATAGCCACTGTCCATCTGATTGTCTAGTTAGCTAACATATATTACACAATCTGGACTGTGGTCCTAACTTTTACCCCTGTTGGCTTTTACAATCTTTATCTTCATCCTTTATTTCAACTTTGTTATTCAAGTATGACATTTTTTAATTTAATTAATTTAATTGACAAGCAATTCTATTATGGTCATACATTTGTTTGCTAGCGGCTAGGATTTCAGTACTATTGAAGATCTTTGCTCCTTCTCAACTCTGTGGCAATATTCTTTTCACAAAATACAACCAATAGTACGTTAATGCTAAAATCTTACTTGGGAAAAGTAATCCCCCGATTCCTATTTTCAACAGTCCGCTCATTTGAGCAGGAAAACGCTGAGCACCATCTTTGTTTTCTACCTGTCAACTGTCAGTTTAGGCTTCTCCTCATCACCACTTCAAGATGGCTGCCCAATTTCTTACGTCACAGCAGCCAATGCTGCGTCTACTTATAAGTATGGTCAGTGCCTTCAAAGTGTACTCAAAGGTCGCAACAACAACAGCAGCAAAAGCTACCACTACCACTACTACTACTACTACTACTGGGGCATAATGAGCAACAATTCAATGAAGTGATAACCACGTAACCCCACAACCCTCCATTCCGGAAGACTGAGGCTTATGCTTCTCTCCCTCTACTATACTGTATACTAGGGTTGGACTGGACATATAATCACATTTTGATATCTCATGACCATAAAATTATCATAATTGGAAATAACGATTAATGGGCCATGCAACGTGCATGCAAATTCCTAATCTTGTGACTAAAAGTTAGGGATCTCACCATGGTTGCAATTGTGTATTTGACACAGCTCTAGTTTGCCTAATCAACCACAGACACAAAAAAAAAAAAGTAAGGCCGATTGATTTGTACGTTAACGTAACCACAGACGGAGTCACAGAATTGGCCAGTTAAACATCAAGTCGACTTTTTACTCGTCAAGCTCAGAATAACAGCGCCGTGCCCAACGTCGGGTCTGACTGCGCCAAAAAAAATATACTGTAAGTTTCAAAAAAGTACCTTACACAAGTATAATGTACTTATTAAGACATTTTATAAATGTTGTTCTTTGACTTCAAACATTTGTCAAAATTGTACCAATACATGTGAGGATTTTTCCATTGTGTTTATAACACAACAAGCACACACTCTATGGTGGTACAACAAGTCTAAAAGGTAAAAAAAACTACATTTTAAATCATTAAAATGGAAAAAACTGAATTCTATCTGTATTATTGCTATTTTGACTTTTAATTTTTTATTGTTACTATTATTATTCTACTTGTTTTAGTTTTTAATGTATATCGCTTGTCATTTTAAAATATATTTCAAGTTGATTTGTGATGGTACAACATATACACATATTTTTAAATTAATGACATCCGTTGTTCTTTAAATTATATTTAATGTTGATTTTTGGTGGTATAATATATATAATTAATGAATATTCTTTTTTATATCCGTTGCTTTTTTATTAACTAAAGCGTCTACAGAGCTAATAAATATATTGTGGCGTACCCAAGGGATCAAGACTGGGATTAAAATTGTTCAATCTTAAAATAAACATTTGTACAATTACAAAAGACTTCAAGTTAATATTTGCAGACGAAAAAACTGCATTTTGTTTAGGAGAGAAGACACAGAAACTAATACAAATAACAGGAGAAGTTGACAAATTAAAAAGATGGTTTGACAAAAACAGACTCTTTGAATCTCAGCAAAACTAAAATGACATTTGGTAACAGCAGAAGGGAAAGTCAAACACAAAATAGACGGAGTAGACATTGAAAGTATATAGGAACACACATATGTGTGTGTAGTAATAGACGATAAAATAAACTGGAAACCTCATGTAAAATACACAACATGAAGTAGCAAGAAACACATCAATAATGAATAAAGTAAAAATATTTTTGGGACCAAAAATGACTCCATATTCTCTACTGCGCGCTAGTGTTGCCATATCGGAGTTATTGTGTAGAAATATGGGACATAATTACAAAAGTACACTTCATTCACTAACTGCGTTGCAAAAAAGATCAGTTAGAATAATACATAGTTGGCTATAGAGAACATACACTTTATTAAATCAAAATTATTGAAATGCAATGACTAAAATGATGTACGAAGCAAACTATAACTTGCTGCCCAACAATGTACAATAATTCTTCTCAACAACAAAAGAGAAATATCACTAGGGATGATGTTTGATAAGGAATTATCGAGTTCGAGCCTATTATCGAATCCTCTTATCGAACCGATTCCTTATCGATTCTCTTATGGAGTCCAGATAGGTTGTTGTATATGGAAAAAAACACACAATATTTGGTTTAACAAAAGCTCACTTTTATTATATAATAAAAAAATAAAATCTAATAAATAAATAAATATTAACTGTTACCCACCTAAAAAAAAATTAAAAAAATAAATAAATATTGACTGTTGTTACCCAAAGTATATTAAGTGGGATTTTTCAGAGAAACAAATATATACAGTAACACAAAAATAACCTGTCTCTGTGATCACTATAGGTGTATAAATAATAATAGTGTTAAATAAAATCAGTCCCTTGGGCACAAAAGTGAAAATAATACAGCTCTCCAAAAAGTGCACTTCTGCTGCTATTTGACATAACTGTTTGTTATGATGCTTTGACATTTTTGCACTTTATTTCTTTATTGAAAGAAAATTCTATGAAGAGAAAAGTTATTTGCAAATGTGGTTACAATGCTAAAAAATGAAAAGTTAAAGCTAAAAAAAGAGCTAGAGAATATAACAACTACACTACCCAGCATGCAACGGGAGCTACGAGCATGCGCGGTAGCCCCGAAAAGTGTTGCATGTTGCCACGCTGTGAATGTAAACGTGAAGAACTCCGCCAACACGCCTCGTCTGCATTATTTATAATTAGACAGACAACACATCTACAGTGTGATTTTGTTTTGTTTACAAGGAAAGAAAAACAAGTTAAAAAAGGGAGATATGTTGTATATACGTATATGTATGTGCTGCGGTTGTTTTAAGAACGTTGCGACAGCTGCCGTAAAGGAGGTGCGTTGCTAGCCTGGTTGCTATGTTTCCGGTTGGTCGTAAAAGTGTTCGTCATGTGTTTTACCCTGCTAAAATCTCTCAGTAAAGTTATTCGATAGATTATAGCTTTTGTTTTGAACTTTATTACACCTTGGAACGCTTTTTCCCGTCCATTGTTTTCCTGCTTTCCCTATCTGCGCTTAATGACTGAGCTATGTGACGCCATTTCTTGTGATGTCCCGCGGAGCATTTCTGGTCGGGACGGGATTTAAATAAAGAATCAACTCTTTTCCTTTACTATAGTGGTCTCGATAACGGGTACCGGTTCTCAAAAAGGGATTCGAGTCCGAGGACTCGGTTCTTTTCTTATCAAACAACTGGGAAAACCGGTTTCAAGTATCATCCCTAAATATCACCTTAGAGGAAAATGTAATTTAAAACACTTGTATGCACGTACAACACTTAAGACCTCTAGCATATCAGTATATGGAATTCAATTATAGAATGGATTAAGCAAGGAAATCAAACAAAGCACTAATATGATTCAGTTTAAGAGACTGTTCAAAGTACAAGTGTTCACAAAGTACAAAGAAGAATTATGATAAACATCTGGAAACTTTTAAAAAAATAAATAGAGAGCGATAGATGATTATTTAAGTATTTAATAATTGTTTATTTATGGTATATTGTTTTATTTATGCACTGTTATTTTACAAACAGAACAAAGAAATGGGATAAAACTGCTATGATATTCGTGTTCATTCTTTTATATTTAAAGTTGATTTTTGGTGGTACAATATATACTCGCTTTTTCAAATTATTGAACATTTGTGTTATTAATCGTGATTTCAATAGCAGTCAATTGTGATTATTGCCATAATCGTCCTGCCCTTGTATAAACTATTCATACATTTTCTTTTTTAAACATGCCGATAAGTCTTCATTTTAGTATCTTACTACTTGGCTTGACTGAGCCCCACTCCGGACCTCTCCTCGGGTAATTGGTCTTCCTTAGACCTGCTCTTATGAACCACACGTGAGATCCACTGACAGACCAGCTCCTAATATAAACTCCTCAGCACGTCCGTGGAATCACATGCAACTCACAAGTTAGGAAATTGACTTATTGGACTAATCCATTGCTAAACTACAGAAGATGCCATGGCAGGGCAGGGCTGTTCTAAATGTGAGCCTCGGAGAAAGGGATTACTCCACGCCAGAGCTGGGAAAATATTTTGACTCGGGGACCAAATTGAGAGAAAAAAGGTGTCTGGGGGGGCCAATGTGTATGTGTGTATAAATGATATGAACACATTTAGCTGTAAAAATCTACTGTACAGTATGTGTTTGGGTCCCTTTTTCCCCAGGAACACTAGTACCAAAAGTCACAATGTCCGACAGAGTTCTAAAAAAGTTATGACAGACCACCTCAAAAAAACTGAATGGAATTTTACAGTTTTTACTGAATGGGACACCTAAAATGTATATGAAAATAAAGAAAGTGGGATTTACAACATTAACTATGAACAATAAAACACTGAATATTAACATTTGTTACTTCTCTGTATTCTGCGTTGTGTGTTTTATGTTGCACGATTGCGCCAAGTAAAATTCCTAGTTTGTGAACCCGTTCTCAAACAATGGCAATAAAAAATATTCTGATTCTGATTCTCAGACCAGCTCCTCCATAGACATATTTTACAATCAAGCAAAACACAACAAAAATGTAACAAACAGCAAAATATGAATGCAAAGGGTAATAAACACCTACAATATGATATATTATCACGTAAAAATTTGCTCCTGCATCTGTTCCTGAAACACGCGTTTGGGCCTAGCTGCTCTGAAAACAAACCCCGCCCCCTCTGCCTTGTTCGTGGTTTGAGCTGCTGTGACGTAATTACCGTAATAACTCCTAACACTCAAAAGCGCAGTTCAAGACTTACGGTAATTTAAAAACAGAACTTCACATCATAATGGCGGCTAAAGTCTTGATGTTAAAGGTCTAAAAAAATGCTGTAGAACAGGGGTCACCAATGCGGTGCCCGCGGGCACCAGGTAGCCCGTAAGGACCAGATGAGTAACCCGCTGGCCTGTTCTAAAAATAGCTCAAATAGCAGCACTTACCAATGAGCTGCCTCGATTTTTTAAATGTTATTTATTTACTAGCAAGCTGGTCTCGCTTTGCCCGACATTTTTAATTCTAAGAGAGACAAAACTCAAATAGAATTTGAAAATCCAAGAAAATATTTTAAAGACTTGGTCTTCACTTGTTTAAATAAATTCATTATTTTTTTTACTTTGCCTCTTATAACTTTCAGAAAGACAATTTTAGAGAAAAAATACAACCTTAAAAATGATTTTAGGATTTTTAAACACATATACCTTTTTACCTTTTAAAATTCCTTCCTCTTCTTTCCTGACAATTTAAATCAATTTTCAAGTAAATGTATTTTTTTATTGTAAAGAATGATAAATACATTTTAATTTAATTCTTCATTTTAGCTTCTGTTTTTCCGACAAATAATATTTGTGAAATATTTCTTCAAACTTATGATTAAAATTCAAAAAAATTATTCTGGCAAATCTAGAAAATCTGTAGAATCAAATTTAAATCTTATTTCAAAGTCTTTTGATTTTCTTTTAAAATTTTTGTTCTGGAAAATCTAGAATAAATAATGATTTGTCTTCGTTAGAAATATAGCTTGGTCCAATTTGTTATATATTCTAACAAAGTGCAGATTGTATTTTAACCTATTTAAAACATGTCATCAAAATTCTAAAATTAATCTTAGTCAGGAAAAATTACTAATGATGTTCTATAAATTATTTTTTTTATTTTTTCAAAAAGATTCGAATTAGCTAGTTTTTCTCTTCTTTTTTTCGGTTGAATTTAGAATTTTAAAGAGTCGAAATTGAAGATAAACTATGTTTCAAAATTTTATTGTAATTTTTTTCGTGTTTTCTCCTCTTTTAAACCGTTCAATTAAGTGTAAATATAATTAATTATTAATAATAACATAGAGTTAAAGGTAAATTGAGCAAATTGGCTATTTCTGGCAATTTATTTAAGTGTGTATCAAACTGGTAGCCCTTCGCATTAATCACTACCCAAGAAGTAGCTCTTGGTTTCAAAAAGGTTGGTGACCCCTGATGTAGAAGGTCCAGCGGGCCGGATTGGAAATCTTAATGGGCCGTATTTTGCCTAGGTCAGCTCCACGCGGTTTACTTGCTAACCACAGAAGGTTTAAGAGCTAAAAATCTATGAATTCTGCTTTTGACAGGACGTAAACTAGCTTAGCAAGTTTGAAAATATGTTCTCTTTTTTCTGAAGCTGTTACGCCTCCATTGAAGTCTTCTGGCACTTTTGAGTCTTATAATTTGGTAGTCATTGGGTGGTGATTGTCAGAATAAAAAAGGCACACGAGTGCTGGCAAAGTTGCACTCAGCATTTTGAACATTTCGTAAAAGATCCTAAGTGCCCTCTGCAACATCTCCACCTATTAATGCGACTGCACAACCTGAAGCTCCGCCATTTTGAGGCGATTTGGGCTGCAGTCAGAATCGGGATCAGTCCGTGTCCTCATACACAAACCCAACGGATTCTCAGGCCGAGCCCAGGAGACTTCAGGGGGTCCAACCACCGTTTGACTTTGTTGTCTCATAAGGATTGTTAAAGGAATTTTTCACTATCTTTCAACAAAATGAAATAAACTACTAGCTTTGGCCTTCGTTATGCTTGAAGAGATAAACACAAAGATCTCACTTTCTTTCTTATCCATACACACACATTATTCTCTCTAGTTTTAATGGTGTCAGGATGTACTAGTTGCGGGAAGAGAGAGTGAAGAATGCGGGTGTGCACAACACACACGCCAAATGTACTTTCAGTTTCGATCTCCAACCAAAGTAAACAAAAGCATGTGAGGACGGCAACCATTTTAGAGAATGCGCCGAACTTTAGTAGGTACTTTTTGTTTAGAATAAATTACTAATCTTCAATTCGAGTCACATCATTATTTCAAACAGCCTTAGACCTAAATAATCTGGGTGGACTCTTCCCTCCTAAAAAGGGAAGGTCCTAATAGGATCTTTGAAAAAAAATGTGCAGGAAATAAAGTACGTAATAGGAAACTCATTCTATATTTTGTCTTACACTAGAAGGCTAAGGTAGCTACACAACAAAACAAGCTAACATTGCCAATGAACCATTCACACATTTTTAACCTACTTATACTTACCATTTCATTGTCTCCTCTATTGCCATAAATAATCGGCCATTAAAAATATTTTTTGGGAAAATCCAGGATATTGCACTTAACAAGCCCCAAATGTTGAGAACGCAGCAAGGGATGCTAACCACACTCAATCTGCATCTTGGCAACTTTGCAGACGAGGAGGGACCAACTCTCGTGGTTGCAATTCACAATTTGGAAAGAGAAATAGCGGGTAATTGCAATAGTCATTTCCAGGAAGTGGAAAGTGTGGTAGTCAAGTTGTGATGTCACGACACTGAGGCTATTTATAATTATGGCCTGAGACTAACATTTTTGCAGAAAATTCCTAAAAATACTAGAACACTCCCCGAGGAACTTGGCAGATCCTTGCATTGACATTTTAAACCCCCCCCCCCCAAAGTGGACACGGGACTTTATTTTATACTGAAATGTGTAACCCCGACAAAATAAACCAAAAACAAAATGTCCACTACAGAGGATACTGGTTCTCAAAGAGAGAATAATAGTGAAGGACCGGTGTGTCAAAAAAAAGCTACCAGTTGCATAATTACCAAAAATGCAAAAACAACTTTTCTTACTTATTGGTTGCTGCTGTTGTGCATTTAAGATCTATATAAGTCCTGAAAATGTCAAATCAAAGTGCAGAGGCATTGCAGAGATATTATCAAAACAATCTTACCTTCCTGCCTACTTCCTCCAAACGGTTCGATTACAATTTAAAAAAAGACATTGTCAGCAGATTATCTATATGTGGTACAAATCTACTCAAACTCCCTTTTTAGTTTAATGCGCGCACATCTGGGGCCGTACTTATCAAGCTTCTTAGAGTGCCATTTAACACTTAAGTCCTGAGAATTTGCGAAATTTAGTCCTACTCTCAAACTTAAGAATAAAAGCTTTTTATCAACGTTCTTAAGTCTAAGAATCACTCCTACTCTCCACGATATTTAAGAGACCTTCAGAGGTGTCTTAAGTGGTTAGGAGTTGCCAGCAGGGGATGGCACTGAGGCGAGAGAGACGTGCGCAAACATTCAGGGAGCGGAACGATGTTCTGGATTTGTTTGATGACGAGCAGCTGATCAAACGGTATCGTTTAGACAGAGCGGGTATTATTTTTGTCACAGATTTAATACTTTTTGATTCCATGTTGATTTCTGCATGTGGCTGCAGTGGGCTAGTATATATAGAGCCACCCAAACCAGTTTCAAATTAGTTGCCTAATTAATGAATTGGAAAGAAAATGTTATGACAGTAGCGTATACACACATACCGTGAGGTGAGTGACGTCAGTGAGTGTGTGGGCGATAGAAGAGAGGGAGCGGTAGCGTGAGTGCCGGCGGGGACTAGTTTGTTTTGTATTATTTTGTAGTTTATTGTCAAAATATACACTCCCATTGTCTACTTAAATATTTCCAAGATATTTCTTTATTCTTAGACAACGGATTCCCTTCCGTGATTGGTCATTTCTATGGACACAGAAATGACGTCACCTAAAATTGCGTTTACGGCACATAGTAATGTCGTAATTCAGCTCTGAGTGTGACACTTAAGATTCAGTCCTACACGTCGCTGAAAGTGTGAGTAAGACGCTTGATAACTAACTTTTAAGTGCAGCTTTTAGCGAAGAATTTATTTACTCTTAAGTCAACTCTTAGCAGACTTCTTAGGAGTAATTCTAAGAAGCTTGATAAGTACGGCCCCTGTAGTGTAGATCAGTGGCCCCCAACCTTTTTTGCACCACGGACCGGTTTAACGTAGGCCTTATTAGCAGGGACCGGCTTTCCACTTGTGCCAGATAAATGCAGCAAAAATAAGTGCATGAAAAATATAACTCACTATAACGCTGAATTAGTGGGAGCCCTGGGCTGGTTTCTTTGCAATGAGATGCAGATGGAAACCAGCCTTTGGCTACAATCTGTCACATTTATATGTTCATTAATTTGCATTGTAGCATGTCACAAATATAACAAATGGCAACTTACTATGAGGAGTGTTATTGTACATCTATAAACAAGAATATTGGTGTGTTTAGTGCGGGGGTCGGCAACCCAAAATGTTGAAAGAGCCATATTGGACCAAAAATACAAAAACAAATCTGTCTGGAGCCGCAAAAAATTAAAAGCCATATTACATGTGTCATGAGATATAAATGTAATTAAGAGGACTTAAAGGAAACTAAATGACCTCAAATATAGCTACAAATGAGGCATAATGATGCAATATGTACATATCGCTAGCCTAAATAGCATGTTAGCATCGATTAGCTTGCAGTCATGCAGTGACCAAATATGTCTGATTAGCACTCCACACAAGTCAATAACATCAACAAAACTCACCTTTGTGCATTCACGCACAACGTTAAAAGTGTGGTGGACAAAAATGAGACAGAAAAAGTGGCATAAAACACGTCCTAAAAAGTTGGAGAAAGTTATACATGTAAACAAACTATACGGTGAGTTCAAGGACCGCCAAAATAAGTAGGACAAAGGGCGCTCGCCAAATACTCGAATCAGTGAAGCATGTTTAATATAAACAGTGTGATTTATAACAATTAGGGAGGTTTGTGTCATGTTTGTCCTCCTACAGAAACCATACTAAAACAAAAAAATAGATTTTTTTTCCCCTCATCTTTTTCCATTCTTCATACATTTTTGAAAAATCTCCAGAGAGCCACAAGGCGGCGCTAAAGAGCCGCATGCGGCTCTAGAGCCGCGGGTTGCCGACCCCCGGTTTAGTGGGACAGGCAAAAGTTAAGTCGGAAAAAATGCAATCCTTTATAAATTATTTAATGTTTCTCTGCGGCCCGGTAGCAAATGCGTCACGGACCGGTACAGGTCCCCCGGACCGGTGGTTGAGGATCACTGATGTAGATGACAAAATGGCCAAGATCGACTGGAAGAAGGAAACTGCTGTTATTGGTTGTATTACTCAACTGAGGACACGATTCAAACCTCCAGTCTAGAAGTAGGAAGTGCGGTTTTGTTTTGCGGAAATGTGCATTTCACTGTGAAGAAGTCGCGTTGAGTGTGTGCAAGGAAGAGTCCTACAGTAGCTGCTTCACCCACATTCCTTCACAAAATGATGGATTTTCCGGAAAAATACTTTTAATTACCAGCTCTGTGCCGACTATTTATGGCAATGGTAACAGTAAGTATAAGTAGGTTAAAACGGTAAGTATAAGTAGGTTAAAACACGTGAATGGTTCATTAGCAATGTTATATTAATTTGTTGTGTAGCTAGCTTAGCCTTCTAGTGTAAGACAAAATAATGAATGAGTTTCCTATAACCTACTTCTAATTGGAACAGTGCCTATTGTGTTTGGCAATGGACGACTAAGTTATATAATCCGTTAAGTTAGCGCTGTCGCTCGTAGCGTACCTTCTATTGTTCATAACTCGAAGCAGCCGTGCAGCGGAGTAAATTTCATAAAGTAGAATAGAAAAGCCTTTTACGGTCAGTCAACATACACACGTATACGTCCAGGATCGAGCATTAGAAAATTAGACAGGACAGAAGTTTAACCTGAGCCAGCGTGTATAGTTCCAGACCTGTACGTCAGCCGGGCTTCCGTCCTCGCTATCGTCCGCCCGCATCTTCGCCTCCTTCCTTAGTGCCGACAACAAAGCACGATATAGCTGATCTGGCTATATCGTCTTGGACGTTGTGTTGTGGTGGGAGTCACTCAAAACAGATGTCCATAGTGCACAATAAAAGCAAGAAAGCCAAAAACGACAAAACATTTCTGGCGGGTGGGCGCGAACGCTTAGTCAGCGTAAGGGGGCGTGGTGAGCAGAAGTTCATTCGCATCCAACAACTCCGACCCTCAAAACGAGCTGTTTTCATAGGGAGAAAAAAGGGGCATGAAAATAGTTTTTTTTTAAAACAAAATCTATGCAAATATTTCCTCAAAGAACCACCATTACAAGTTTACGTTTCGAAACACCCATTTGGACGTAGAATAGCTAAATATTTTCCTTATTTGCATTAGGATAGGACAGGATAGACTTTGTTTATCCCACAATGGGGAAATTATGTGTTGGCAGTGCACATGTAAAACATCCACAAAAAATGAGGTAAAAAACATGAAAACAAGAGGGAAACATCAAAGATCACAAAGGACATAAAAGACATTAAAAAAAAGCACAAAGCTGATGCAACCAACTCCCATTTCTACATACATCTGCGGTCCCCTCCAAAGTTTCTCATTGTCATCCCATTGGATTGAGTTTTTCCTTGGCCTGATGTGGGATCTGAGCCGAGGATGTCGTTGTGGTTTGTGCAGCCCTTTGAGACACTGGTGATTTAAGGCTATATAAGTAAACATTGATTGATTGATGCAGTGTACACTGTATATTTATTGACGTCCGCAGATTGAAACCAGCCGTTTTTGTCCGACAGAAAAATGAC